>NC_133432.1:31486917-31624417 GCF_011762505.2 Arvicanthis niloticus
GTTGTTGTCTATGAAGTTTCAGAGCAACTGATGCTTCGTGGGGAGTGACCCTGAGAATGCCTCAGGGGACAGGGCATCTGCGGGACTGGGCACAATTGCAGCTGTCCAGTTAGACTCTGATGGAGGCATGATTTTTCTTTGTCCAGGTCTCCTGTGTTCAATTTTGCAGCCTGTGGCCTGTGGGAAATGCTGGCCCAGACTCTGAGCCGCCTTAGCCCTACACAAGCTGGGCCTCTCGCTCTGGGGACCCTAAAACTTCAGCACTGGTATGATTAGGGGAGCTGAAAGTGTCATAATAATGGTTGGGGGAAAGTGGAAAATCAGATGTGAGATGTGAATGGCCCAGGTGGGGGAGCAGCCATGTGGGGGAGCAGCCAGGTGAGGGAGCAGCCAGGTGGGGGAGCAGCCAGGTGGGATGAGCAGGTATTAAAGCACTGGTTGCCTCCTTCTGTCCCTCTATCCTATTCTCTTCTCCTTTGTATCTCTCCCTTCCTCAGTACTTGGTATGGAGCTTAGCATTTTATACATGCTAGTCAAAATGCTCTACCACTGAGCCACGCCCCCAGCCCCTCACTGGGGGATTCTAGGCAGGGGCTCTACCACTGAGCCACGCCCCCAGCTCCTCACTGGGAGATTCTAGGCAGGGGCTCTACCACTGAGCCACGCCCCCAGCCCCTCACTGGGGGATTCTAGGCAGGGGCTCTACCACTGAGCTACACCCCCAGCCCCTCACTGGGGGATTCTAGGCAGGGGCTCTACCACTGAGCCACGCCCCCAGCCCCTCACTGGGGGATTCTAGGCAGGGGCTCTACCACTGAGCCACGCCCCCAGCCCCTCACTGGGGGATTCTAGGCAGGGGCTCTACCACTGAGCCATACCCCAGCCCCTCACTGGGGGATTCTAGGCAGGGGCTCTACCACTGAGCCACGCCCCCAGCCCCTCACTGGGGGATTCTAGGCAGAGGCTCTACCACTGAGCCACACCCCAGCCCCTTACTGGGGGATTCTAGGCAGGGGCTCTACCACTGAGCCATGCCCCAGCCCCTCACTTTGTGAATTCTAGGCAGGGGCTTTACCACTGAGCCATGCCCCAGCCCCTCACTGGGGGATTCTAGGCAGGTGCTCTACCACTGAGCCACACTCCAGCCCCTCACTGGGGTATTCTAGGCAGGGCTGTGTCATAGAGCTGTATCCACAGTTCTCTTCTTCTTATGTTGAGACAGTCTTCACTGAATTGCCAGGCTGTCCTTGAACTTGCTCTTTAGGTCAAGCTGGCCTTGAACTTTACATTTCCACCTCAGCCTCCTAAGCAGCATAAGCCATACCACACTGAGCAAGAGACAGAACAATTTCACATAAAAGTCTGTGATGCCCCAGAGCTAAAGCTAACTTTCGTGCTCTCTGTGGCTGTCCTCTCACCTCCAATAAGGCTGAGGCAGGCTCCTGGAGCTCACAGTATATACCACATGGGGTGTGCAGAGGGTGGGCTGCTCAATGTGGGGTGCAGGGGGGAAGGGTGCTAAGGGTCTGAGCAGGTGCAGTTCCTCGGAGTGATCTATCTCATACTGTGAAAAAGGACACCTCAGGTAGTTGAACACAACATGAACAAGCTTGGGCACTGCTCTAGGAGCCAAGAGATTCCCAGTCACTCTGATCAAGGAGTGTACCCAGCTTTCTGGGGCCCTTGAGACCCAGCGACTGCTCCTGAAGACAGAAGGGCTGAACCTTGGTCATGCCTCTCCTATCCTGGTTCCTAACTAGTAGCTTACAGATGAACTGTTTCAGAGGAGCCTGAACCCTTGCCTGTGCTGAGCCACCATAGTAGACTCTAGGATGCTCAGATTGTGGCCAGAGTGTAACCCTCATCCTGTACTGTGTCCCCAGTCCCCAGGAACTGAGGACTCAGGCCTTTGGAGTCCTCCTCCAGCCACTGGCCTGTATCCTGAAAGCTACCACTCAGGCCCCTGGACCTCCAGGTATGCAGGGAGGGTGGAACCCTCCATTCTTAGGCAAAGAAGAGTGAGCTACCCTGGTCCCACTGAGACCTCCCCCAACTAAAAGTACACATGGACAGCATCCCTGACTAGCCCTGGCCCTGAACTTGAGACCTGGCCCTTGCGTGGATGGCGGTCACCAAGGGTGTGCTGTTGTCTTTGCCTTAGGCTTGCTGGACGGGGCAGTGGGTAGCTTGCTGACTGTGGATACACTCTTATCTTCAAAGTCGGCCTGTGTGGGACTCCTTTGCCAGACTCTGGCTCACCTGGAGGAGCTGCAGATGCTGGTAAGTGCAGCCATGACTTTTGTCACTGAGCCACATGACCCCAGGCGTCTGCTGAATTCCCTCCTTCCTGCAGCCCCAGTGCCCCTCCCCATGGCCACAGGTGCCTCTGCTGCGAGCTGCTGTGACTGTATTGCATCTCTGCGATGGCTCGGCGGATCCTGGCTCCAGTGCTGGAGGCCGCCTCTGTGGGACTCTACGTGGCTGTGTTCGTGTCCAGCGAGCAGCCCTTGACTTCTTGGGGACACTGTCTCAGGGGACCAGTGAGTGCTGTTTTCTTTTGCCCTAAGTTCCACTGTCTCTTCTCTTTCTTCTGGGAGATCCATTTTCCTCTCAGGTAGCCCTTGGGTAGCTTCTGACCCCTGCTTTCATAGGGTTTAGAATCCATGCTCCCTGGCAGGTGGCGAGCTCTTGGTAGACATTGGTTGATGTTTCCACTCCTGTCTGTTTCAGGCCCCTTGGAGTTGGTGCTAGAGGTATTTGCTGTCCTCCTGAAGACCCTGGAGAGCCCGGAGTCCAGCCCCATGGTACTGTAAATGGGTTCTGGGAGGCTTGCACAGCTGGAGGCCTTCTCACTTAAGAATGCTTCCAATAGAGGTTACCAAGCTACTGGCAGCGTGTAATGGTACACACCTGTAATTCCCCCCACCCCCCCACGTGGTAGAGACTGGAGGATCATGAGTTCAAGGCCAGTCTGGACTACAAAGACACCCTGATAAGCTGGGTATGGTCGTACATGCCTTTAGTTCCAGTACACAGGATGCCGAGGCAGGCAAATTTCTAGAGTTTGTTGCCAGCCTGGTCTACAAAAGGAGTTCCAGGACAGCCAAGGCCACATAGTAAGACTATGATGGGGCAGAGACTCTTGACATGAGTCAAAACTGGTAGCAATGGTTGCGTGGACCCAGGGCTGGGTCCATGCTGGTGAGGCTTACATTTAAAAGGACTTCTGTAGAAATAATAGTTTAAAAATTCTCGGTGCGGGGGTTTCTTCCCACCTTAGACTATTTATGTTCCCAGATGAAAGACACACACAGCCTTATAATGTTAAATATGCCTTAGGCAGCACAAGAGCCAGGCAGCTGCCTGCCCTCCATGCCACTTTCCTACTGATAACTCCGAGTCACTGCTTACTCATCTCTATGACCTGCTTGGGCTGCTCTTAATTCCGCTCGGCCAGCCGCGTGGCCACGTTTTTATAGCTCAGCTCTCCCATTGCGGCTTCCTTCTTCTTCCTGCGGTCTTCCTCTTCCATGATGGCTCCTTTCTGCTTCTTTCCTCTCCCTCACGGTCCCAAGCCCAGGAAACCTAAACCCCGCCTATGTCCCTTCTCCCCAGCTATTGGCTGCTGGCATCTTTCTTTACCCATCAGAAGTAACTGGGGGGCAGGGTCCCCCAGTGACTTACCCTGTCTTTGGGGCAGTTTCGGGGGGACCCAGATTAGCACTAGAGTACAGGCAGCATTGGGCTAACACACTACAGACTTCTCTGAAGCTATAGGGGAGCCAGGGATGGAGCTGGAGGTGGGGGCATGACTGATAACCCTAGGGAATTCTTTCTTGTCAGTGGCTTTTGTTTTTGTCTTTTTGAGGCAAGATGTTACTCTGTTGCCCAAGCTGGCCTTCACTTGGTATTCCTGCTTCTGAGGAGGGCATCCCATTGTCTTTGTCTCGCTGGGAGGCTAGTCTGCACTCACCTGCTTCTGTGTCTACAGGGGTGGCGCAGTGTAGGGATAGGGTCATGGGTAGCATGGCACTCCTACCCTCTAGCCTGTCCTATTCTAGGTCCTAAAGAAGGCCTTCCAGGCCACACTCAGATGGCTCCAGAACCCACACAAGACCCCCAGCAGCTCTGATCTCAGCCCCGATGCCCTGCTGTTCCTTGGAGGTAACCATAGCTCCTTGCAGAGCTGTATCCGGCTGGAGCAATGGGGTGGGGGCAGCTGGGAGCTGGGCAGGGTGTCCCTGTGGGAAGGCAGAATGTGACCCTAGAGGCCACTGACCACCCCTTCCTGGTACAGAGCTATTCCCCATACTACAGAAGCGTCTGTGCAGCCCGTGTTGGGAGGTGAGGGACTCAGCCCTGGAGTTCCTGACGCATCTGATCCGACACTGGGGAGGTGAGCACCCTGGGGACAGGAGTGTGTATGTTGTGTATGTTGTATATATATGTATATATACATATGTATATATATGTATATATATATGTATATACATATATATATATATGTATGCATATGTGTATGTATGTATATGTTGTCCTGCTGGCTCTGGGGCTCTCAGACTACCTGAGTGGCTTTGGATCACAGCTGTGTGGCATTTGACTCCCAGGGCAGGCTGACTTCAGAGAGGTGCTACATTCCTCAGAAGTACCCACACTTGCCCACCAGCTCCTCCAAGACCCTGAGAGTTATGTCCGAGCAAGTGCAGTGGGTGCCGCTGGGCAACTCTCCAGCCAGAGTCTGCAGGCCGCTCCCGCCAGCCCTGAGAACCCGCAGGCCCAGCAGGTAGGAGCCACTTGCTGTTGGCCCAGAGAGTCAGTAAGCAGCTAGCCAAATCTGTAGCAACTGCTCCTGAGAGCAGTGCCTGCTGGGGGACTGACCACCCAGGAGTGGGGGCAGTCAGGCGCAATGCCTGCACCCTTTCTGACACCCTGCCTTAACACTGTGACCCCGATAAGCAAGCAAGGGCAGGGCTGAAGGACAGTGTATGCAGAACACGGGGACGAGGGACCAGCACAGCACATGGCCCATGCCCAGGTGCCTGTGGACTTCCGTCTCCTGGGTTCTATCCTTCCTGGCTCATCAGCCATACTAATCGGAGTTCTTGCTGCTCTATCAAAGAACCTGAAGAAAGCAGGGGACAGTGTACGGAAGTGAGTACATTGGGGCTCACAGTTTGAGGGTGCAGTCCGTCGTGGTGGTGAACCGTGGAGGTAGGAGCCTGAGGCGGCTGGTTAATTTGCATCTGTAGTCAGGAAGTAGAGAGAGATGGATGCTGGGTCTCAGGTCATATTCTCCTTTTATTCAGTCCAGGACCCCAGTCTGTTCTCTGCATTTAGCCTTACCTAGGTGTTCCATCACAGTCCCTCAGAGACTTGTCTCATAGCTGAGTCTGGATCCTGTCAAGTTGTCAGTATCATGTTGACTTTTCTGGAACTCTCCAACCTGCAGGGCCTACTCATGGACCTCATGCATATCCTGTCCACGGACTCGGAGGGCTTCCCTCGCAGGGCTGTGGTGCGAGTCTTCACGGAGTGGCTGAGAGATGGCCATGCTGATGTGCTTCGAGACACTGAGTGGTTCGTGGCCACTGTTCTCCAGGCAGTAAGCCGGGATCTGGACTGGGAGGTCCGAGTGCAGGGCTTGGAGCTGGCACGGGTGTTTCTCATCCAGGGAATGGGTCAGCCCAGCCTCCACTGTCCCTATACAGTGGGCCTGCCTGGGGCCACCTCCCCTCGCCCACACCTGGAATTCTTGCAGACTCTCTGCCGTCTGCCACTCTTTGAGTTTGCCTTTTGTGCCTTGCTTGACTGTGACCGACCAGTGGCCCAAAAGGCCTGTGACCTGCTTCTCTTCTTGAGGGACAAGACTGTTCCCTGCAGTAGCCCTCAGGAGGCTGGGGACAGCCCCAACTTAGCCTCAGTGGAGGCTGCTCTGCAGAGATGGCGGGAAGGTGAGCAGGCCCAGCCCCTAGGGGACCTGGAGCCTGAGGCCATGCTAGCCATCCTCAGGTCCTTAGACCTGGAGGCCCTGCAGGGCAGGCTGGCCAAGAGCAGCGACCATGTGGAGAAGAGCCCACAGTCCCTGCTGCAGGACATGCTAGCCACGGTGGGCGTATTGGAGGAGAATGAAGCTGACTGCTACTGAGGCGTGTCCCCTCCTGTCCCCGTCTCCATCCCATGCCAGCAGGAGGACTCCAGCCCAGGTCAGCCACTCAAGAGACCCTGCAGGGAGTGGATCATAATTCCTACATTTTAAGCCGGGTATGATAACACACCTGTGGCTGCAGAGTTTAGAAGGCTGAGGGAGGAGAATGGGGAATTCCCAGCCAGTCTGGACTAGATAGCAACCCTATCTCAAGAAAAGTCAAGAAATCAAATCAAAACAAAACAAAACAAAATCTCCACCCTTTGTGTGCATGTGCATGCAGACCAGAGGTCAGCCTCAGGTGGTATTCCTCAGGTGCTGTCCACATTGTTTTTTGAGAAAAGGTCTCTCACTGGGACTTGGTACTCGATGAGACTTGCCAGTGAACTCAAGGGATCCCGCCACACCCTCCTTAGCACTGGGATTATAATACTGCATCCCCGTACCTGGGTCTGTACGTGGGTGCTGGGATTTGAACTCAGGTCCTCATGCTTGCATGGCAAGCACTTTACCCACTGAACCGTCTCCCCAGGCCCCACAGAATCCCAGTTTCCATGTGCTATTAAAGAAGTGGCTTGTTTTTTGCTCAGAACGGGTAGCATTGAAGTCTATAATCCTTCAGGTTAATTGTGTGTGTGGTTTGACAAAGTCTCACGTGTGTTCTGCATATGTCATTCCTCTCTCTGCTCCATCGACCAAAGTTTAAAGAATTCAGATACATTAGAAGTTCAAAGTTACAGCTGTGGGTCCTGTAGAATAAATTAAAAAAAAAAAAAAAAGATGTTATGTATTCTCTTTGAGGGTAGAACGACAGCACAGTTACAGTCAAAGCAAAACCAACATCCAGCAGTGTGACAAGTTTAGTGTCTGACGTCTAGAGCTCACCCATGATCTGAGCTCCAGAGGGCTTGGGCAGCTCCACTTCCCGGCTGTGCCGTCCACAGCGCACACAGCTGGGCTAGGCTCGGGCCTGCTTTACCTCACACCTGCTGGTCATCCACAGTCCTGGGGTCTCCACTACAACTGAAACTGCTCCTTTGCTATGGCTTCTCTTGGGTCCTCTCTATAACAGCTTTAATCCTGTAGCTTCTGCGTGACTAACCAGTACCACATGAGTTTTTAGTTTGTTTTTTCTTTTTCTTTTTTTTCTTTTTTTTAAACCAAGTTCAGTTGGCAGCTTGAGATGCTGCCTTTGCTTCCTCTGGATCACAGTTTCTGTGTTGATCCTGAAGAGTTCCTTCCCAGAAGATTTACTTCAGTGGTGCTGGTCCCTATTAATCACAGCTGATTCTTCAGCCCCAGCTGACCAGAACGATTCTGACTTTAAGTATGAATGGTCCTGGCAGTCTGCTTCCCTCCTAACACCTCACAAGCCAGGCCTCCATTATCTGCATTTCTCTAGACACTGCCTTACAAGCTCCCACATAGTAGGCCATCAGGCTTTGAGCAGTCAGTGACTTTTCCAGCTCGCAGTTCCAAACACTTGTACAACCCTCCTCACAAGGACGTGATCAGGGTTGTCGGCAGTACCCCACTCCTGGTACCAAGTTCTGTCCTACTTTGTGGTGTGTTGCTGTGATAAACTCGGTTGTCTTGTTTGCTATGAAGAGACATCATGACCATAGCAGCTCTCACGGTGGGAAACATTAAATTGGGGCTGGCTTACATGGTGCAGGCCGACGTGATGCTGGCCTTCTACATCTGGATGAACAGCAGGCAGCAGCAAGGCCTAGTTGAGCACTAAAAAAAGCCCACACCCCAGTGATACACTTCCTCTGACAAGGGCACACCTCCTAATTGTGCCACTCCCTGTGACCCTGTGGGGACCATCTTCATTCAAACCATCACGGTTCCCCCACTGTGATGCCAAGTAGGCAAGGAGTTAGGAGGTGACTGAGGAAAAAGCCGTATCTTGGTAGCAGTCTCTCCTAATAGCCAGGATGTGTCTTTACTGTTAAACATTCTTGAAACTGCAGTCAGAAGCGGAGACACTGGGGCCCTTTCTCACAGACGTACTGTGTAAAGGGACCTTCGGTGTCTGAGAAGATAAACTGGCAAACCATGCAGGGAAACGAAACAAAGCAGACTCAACGTTTTGAACATTGCAGCATCACTTGCAGTATGGACACTCCTTTGTAGAGACCACGGGGAGAGGTGCTCTGAAAGGATGGTCTGGGATGAGAGCAGGGTGATCCAAAGAAGGAACTGTTCGCTCTTGACTCACGGTTCAAGGGCACTCTGCATCGCAGAGAGCAGCCGCTCACACCACATCCACAGTCCACAGTCGGGAAGCAGAGGACGGATGCTGAGGCTCGGTTCTCTCCTTTTTATTTAATACAGCCCATGAGATGTTGTCACTCACATTTAGGGTGCATCTTCCCACCCCAATGAGCCAATATAAGAACCTCTTCACAGACTTGCCCACAGGTGACTGTAGTGCCTGTCATGGTGACAGTATTAGCAGTCACAACAGACCTCTTTGATCACACTTACTGGAGGGAGGAACAAGACATCTTTTAAGTCAGATAGCTCTGTGCATGCTGTACAGTCCCCCAGACCGGGGCTTGTGGAAGCAGTGTCATATCGTTACCTGTGAACCTCTGGGCAGTTCAGGATGTCACAACTCACAGGACAAGAGATAATGACTTCAACCCATTCTTCTGACCAGTAATTCAAGTCCTGCAGATACAGTCCTCTGTTGTTTCGACTGAAGACTGTGAGAGAGAAGCTGAACCCCCAGTGCCCAGTTTGCTACCTGCCAGTCAGGCAGCTCCCTCAGCCTGGCTGAACCTCACTTCCCTGAGTCTCTGAAGTGGGGTGCCCTCACCAGATGTCTTAGGGTTGACATTGCTGTGGCAAACACCATGACCATAGCAACTGGAGGAGGAATGGGTCTATTTGGCTTACACTATCGAAGTCCATCATTGGAGTCCAGGCAGCAACTCAAGCAGGGCAGGAGCCTGGGGGCAAGAGCCAATGCAGAACCCATGGAAGGGCACCGCTCATTGGCTTGCTTGGAAGACTAACTTATAGAACCCAGGACCATCAGGCCAGGGGTGGCACTGTCCACAGTGAGCTGGGCCCTCCCAGGTGCGTCAAGAAAAATGTACCACAGGCTTGCCTACAAGAAAAATTTTCTCAATTCCAAAATAACTCTCTTCTAAAATAACTGCCCAAACACTGACCTCCTGGAGAGGGAGCCCTGACTGAGATCCAGTGAGCAAATTTCACTCTGAGACACCAGGCTAGACCTGGAAGTCTGAACCTGCACTTCCGCTTCCATGGCCTATAGGTCTCCATTCTTGTTCTGTAGCAGAAAACCCAAGTAATGGTTTTCTTAGCATTTCTGGTGGTTGGAAGGTCAAAACAGCATAGCCTCAAGGCCTGCCTGAGGGTACTTAGCTGTGTCACATAGAGGGAATATAGAGAAACGATCCGGACCAGCAGGTCATTCTTCAGTGATAGGATCTTGAGGTAAAGACCCTCAGGACACTTATACCAAGTGTGTTTATTAAGAAGCACAGCGTCTTAGATACTATTTGTGGGGGGATAAAATAGGACAGAGTCAGTAAAAGCCATCATACACTGGGATGACATCAGCAGGAGGCAAATGAACCAGCTTTGCACAAGGTGAACAAGATTATCTCTCGGGGGTAGGGGTCAGGGACAAGCACACAGAAGCTTCTAGGCTGAGAAACTGGGAGAGAAACTAGGGGGAAAAGCCAAGTTTCCAGGAACTGAAACCTTAACTCCTTCAAAGTCAGGCTCCAGCCTCACAATGGACCTTGCCGAGTCTGACCCTGGGCAAGCACAACTTAATTCCTTTTGTCCTCTCCTTGGGGCCTCTGAGAAAGCCTTGGATTGCTTGGCTCTCGGAGGAGGAATGGGTTCATTCAGGAGCATGATCAAAAGGCCAGATTTGCACAGTCTGCTCCAGTCCTCCCACCCCTCCCACCGTGTGTGTGTGTGTGTGTGTGTGTGTGTGTGTCTGTAGGCTGTAGGTTGACATTAGGTATCTTCCTCTCTCTCTTCTCTTTCCCTTTCTCTCTCTTCCTCCTGCACCTTTGGGTGGGTACCCACAGAAGCCAGAAGACAGCATTGGATCCCAGGGGACTGGGGTCTGGGTGGCTGTGATCCACCTGATAGGTTGTTGGGAGGAGCAGGGGGTCCCCCCAACCACCAATCAAGCTTCCCCACCTTGGTTTTTGAGACAACGTCTTTCTCACCAAATCTTTTTTCACCAGTTTGGTTAGAATGGCCACCAATGAGCTCCTCTGGTCTCTGCCACTCCTGTACTGGGATCACATGGGGACCAATCTTATTCACCCTAGCCTTTGGGGGACAAGCTAGAATCCATTCAAACCACAACACAATGTAACATCATCTGCTTGGTACTAATGTCCCCAGAGTCAGTGGTGTTCAGTAACTTTGCCCCCACTGTGCCTTGAGCTTCCTACCGACCTCATTCAGCAAATATTCCTCCCCTCTTAACTGTTCATGTCTTTATTTTATAAATTAGTGTGCATGTGCATGTATTTGTGCATGTGTGTGCTTGTGAGTGTGTGTGTGCTTGTGAGTGTGTGTGTGCTTGTGAGTGTGTGTGTGCTTGTGAGTGTGTGTGTGTGTGTGTGCTTGTGAGTGTATGCTTGTGAGTGTGTGTGTGTGTGTGTGTGTGAGAGAGAGAGAGAGAGAGAGAGAGAGAGAGAGAGAGTGTGTGTGCATGCACACATGCATGTTCATCACATGTATTTTAGGTCCTCTGGAGGAGCAGTGGACACAGCCTCCGAGCTCTCTCTCCTGCCTCCCCAACACCATCTTTTGAGATAGGCTCTCAACTGAACCTGGAGCTCCTAATTAGGCTAGGTTGTCTGGCCTGTAAGCCCTAGGGATTTCGTCGAGCCTGCTTCCCTGGCTCTGGAATTATAGGGGCATACTCCTGCATCTGCCTTTTATGTAGGTGCTGGGGGTCTGAATTCCAGTCCTCTTGCCTATGTGGAAATCACTTTACAGATTGAACCATAGATCTGTCATCTTTTATTGTCCAAAATGAGCCGGGGGGGGGGGGGGAAGACATCTGATAGGAGGAGCCAGGCAAGAAACAGTGCAGGAGGGCGTGTCCGTTCAGGAAGGGGAGAGGAGTAGGGTGGTAAGCCAGTGGTTTTCTAAGGGGTACCTAGCACTCTCTCCCTGTCTCTAGTCTCAGAGAAGATGGATGGAGGGCCCTGATGCTCAGAAGACTGTCAACTGACAGGGGGGACAGTGCCTTCTGAGGGGATTTGGGGAAACAGCCTCAGACCTTGAGTCCTTGGTAAACCTACATTATAGACAACATTGTAGTCCTAGCCTTCAGCACAGTGATTATGCCAGGTTTGTTAAATGACTGAGTGACCTAAGTTTGCTTCTGTGATAGGCAGCTCAGAACCCCCCTTCGTGAGGTGCAAGCCTAGTCCACTCGTGGGCCACCCCCCTGTTTGTGCCAGATGTGGAGGACATAGAGACCTCCCCTCTCGCCCCCTCTGTGGGACCCTCTTCCCCCCACACATCAGTTCCTGTCAGAGCCAAGATGTGTCGCCATGGAAACTGCTTGGCAAATGCTGGCAGGCAGAGGCGGCCAGCAGCCGCTCACACTACCCAGCTCCCGGCACCCGTTGAAGTGTCACAAGCGTGCCTGGCGGCGTGTGGCATGTGTGCGGTGAGTTAGGGCTTGGGTAGGCACATAAGTGCTTGTGTGATGCATGTCAGGGGTGGTCCAGGAGTGTGTGCTCTTGTGTGTGCATACATGCACATGCATACATGTGCATGCATGTCAACAGAGGGAACTGTGCCTGTGTGCATGCGCTCTGGGTGTGATGGCTGCTGGGTGTGCAGAGACATGGGAAATAGAGGACTGACGGGGATGTGTGCACTACAGGCTGGGCGTCACTAGGTGCTGAGGGACCAGACCAAGGTGCCCTGTGGTTGCTGTCCCCACCCTCGACGTGGACCTCCTGGCCAAAGACGGCCACTGCTCAGGTAATGATTCATCGCAGGAGTGCATGACCGGAGGGCTTCTGGGAGGAGGCAGCTACTGAGCCTGAAGCTTACATACTGGATGAGATTCAGCCAGGTGGAGGGGAGAAGAGCAGTTATCTGGGTGGAGAGTACAGCCTGGGCAAGGCCTGGAGTCTGGGAGCGACAAAGAGAGACCAGAAAAGAGGAGAGACAGACGGCAGGGCTGAACCAGGTTGGTCCACACTCCAGTTTAAAAAAGCCCATCTTCCTAGAATGGGGGGTGCCAGAAGAGGCACCCACAGAGGTGACATGTGGAATGAGGACAAATGGCTGGGACAGAGAGAGGTGGTGGAGATGGCACGGGGTGAACAGGGTGGCTAGGAAGCTTTGATACTCCAGGGACAAGATGGGGCTTTCTTGTGAGACCAAGGGACACTTGAGGATCCCACTGTGCAGGGGGCCGGAGCTTGAACAGAGAGGGGGTCAGGTGGAGCCAGCTGTGCTGGGCAGTCAGGAAAAAAAATATTTGGAGGTTGACCAGATGTTTCAAAGTGGTTGTAGGCCTGTGGGTAGGGTAGAGGAGTGTCTGGGGGGGCATGCAACTTCCACAGTGTGAGAGTGTGTAAGAGGAAGTTTGGGTCCTCAGGGCCACCTCTCCAGGATCTAGGGATCTCCATGCCCTCCGGGTGCCACTGATTCTCTATCCTTGTCCACCCACCCCAGCTCTTTTATTTCTGTGGGAGACGAAGCTAGTTTGGTAACCCCACCCTCTAGGTACCTAGAGCCACCAGAAGCCCCTGGCCCAGGGTATTACACAGGCTCCCAGGGCAGTGCCTGTGGTCTCCTGAATAATTTTTTCTGGGTTCCCAGAAGGGAATGTCTGTGCCTCATCCTGCCCTTCTTAGGGCATGTGGACTGCCAAGGTGACAGGGACAGATGTCGCTGGGCATGTGGTAGGTCATCTGGAGGTCTCACTCAGATCCCCTTCCCAGGAGTCTTCTCACACTGGAGGTTACCTGGATGCCTGCCTGTTTGGACAAAGCTGTAGGCGCCTTGGCTCTTTACAAGCCTGTCCAGGACAATCACTCTTCTGGGAGTTCCTTCTCTCACTAGCTCCCACTCCTACTATACTCTGTGTCTTCGGAGGGTGACGCTTCCCACCTACAAATGGGTTTAAAAAGGCTTTCTCCATGCCAGGGCACAGCTAAGCCTCTGAAGCCCCATGTCAGCCAGCACCTCTCCTTACTGCCAGGGGGAGGTAAGATAAGACTGAGCAATGAATGAGGGGGCTGGTGTGTGGGACACCCCTCGTTCTGCAGCCTACTCTGGGGCACCTTGAGATGACTTTGCCAATTTATGTTGTTGATGTCTCAGTGCGAGGGCTCTGGAGACATTTTCAGGTATCTCTAAATCAAGGAAAGCTTTGACAGGGACAGATGTCGCTGGGCATGCGGTGGGCCAAGCCTCAAACCCTCCTCTGTGCCTGTAGTATACTCTGTCTGTTTGGGAAGCAACAGGTGGGCTCTCTCCCCACCCCCGACCACATAAAATGGAAGAGGAGAGTGGAGGAGACGATAGAGCCAGACCTGGGCAGAGACAAGACAGACAGATGAGACCCTAGACAGAGCCTAGTCTTAATGCCCAGGCACTTCCTGCACCCCAGATTTGGTCTAGCCTTGGGAATCCCCAGGAGCCTGCCTTCATACTGTAGTTGGCAGCTCCCTATCCTGTGCACCCTGCTGTAAGGCCTTCACTATTGTTGAGGATAGCTTTCCATTGAGACCCCACCCCCGAGTCTTAGTCACCCTGGCTGCTGTCTGGGGGGAACAAGGGATCTCAGAACTGGGGGACCTGGTGTGAATACTAATTGGGCTGCTCACAGGGCGCCTTCACATGCTGATGGTAGATGGCTGGACCCTGGCCAGGGCCGGCTGGGCCTGCTTGGGAGCCCGGTGCACCCCCACCATTGAAACAAGATACTTCTAATGCCTAGGGGCTTCTGTCACTCTCTCAGGCCTGGGAAGGGTCCTCAGCTGTTCCAGGATTGGGTGGAGACTGGAGACCTAGAGAGCTGTGGTCCCTGGTACCCAGTCCCAGCTGACCCTGAGAAGGGGCTTCAGCCACTCCAAGATGGGGTAAGAACTGGAGACTCAGAGGGTACCCAGTCCCAGCTGACCCTGGCTGGGCCTTCTATAAAATGCTTCCAGAAATATGGCTGCCCCATCAGACAGAGGGAAGGGTTCTTCTCAAGATGGTGGATAGAGGGGTGCATGAAACTGGGGGATAGATAAGGATCCCCCTTGGCTTAAAGGGGTCTTAGACTCTAGTCTTCTACTCAATTTGAGCACACCTTAAGTCACCCCCCCCCCCAGATAGGGTCACATGTAACCCAGGCTGACCTCCAATTCTCTATGAAGCTGAGGGTGACCTTGAACTCCTGATCCTCCTGCCTCCATCCTCTGAGTGCTGGGATTATGCAGCTGTGGCTGGTTTATGCAGCTGTGGGGACAGAACCCAGAGCTTCATGCATGCTACTTTCCTGCTGTCTGCAGCTGGATGCCAGATAGGGTCACATGTAACCCAGGCTGACCTCCAATTCTCTATGAAGCTGAGGGTGACCTTGAACTCCTGATCCTCCTGCCTCCATCCTCTGAGTGCTGGGATTATGCAGCTGTGGCTGGTTTATGCAGCTGTGGGGACAGAACCCAGAGCTTCATGCATGCTACTTTCCTGCTGTCTGCAGCTGGATGCCATTGCCACCATTTCAGTGTCACTTGCCTGGTCCTGTCCCTCACCAACCTCTGTCACTGTCTGATGGCCTCAGTGCAAGGCAGTAGGACCTCCCTTGGGGTTCTGGATGATGCCTCATAGTCTAACCTATTATGTGGCTTCGTCCACACTCTGCTCCTAGACCTTCTCTGGGTCTGTCTGCCCAAAGCCCCAGTACATCCTGGCTTTTGCTCATTCCAGCTCCTTTCCCAGGCCTGACCCGACCCTACCCTTGGTTCCAGCACATCCTGCTTGCCCATCTGTGTGGTACTGGCCTCAAATGCTGTCCTTAGATCCCATCCTCCTCTGTACCCTCTTTTTCTCTGCTGGCGTTGTATCTGGGGCAGCCTGACCCACTGCAGCCCAGCAGCTGGAACACACTGTCTGCTGAACAAAGGGCTGCCTGACTGGGGACTACTACTGTGCCAAGAACATCGCTCCTCTCCTCCAATCCTTCCAACACGCCTTGTGAAGCAGTTTCCTCTTTGGCAGATGGAATGAGCTCCTGTCATTGGTTAGCTTACAACAGCACACACGTATTGTCACTTCTAGAGCCAGAAGTCCAAGATTGAAGTGTGGAGTACACTGTGCTCCCCCTGCAATGGTTCTCAACTTTCCTAACACTGTGACCCTTTAATATAGTTCCTCATGTTGTTGTGACCCCCAACCATAAAAGTATTCCATTGCTACTTCATAACTGTAATTTTGCTACTGTTATGAGTTGTAATGTAAATATCTGATATACAGATGATTGCTGGGCAGTGGTGGCGGCGCACGCCTTTAATCCCAGCACTTGGGAGGCAGAGGCAGGCGGATTTCTGAGTTTGAGGCCAGCCTGGTCTACAGAGTGAGTTCCAGGACAGTCAGGGCTATACAGAGAAACCCTGTCTCAAAAACAAAACAAAAAACAAAACCCCAAAAAACAAACAAACAAAAAAAAAAAACCCCCAAAAACCCCCCAAAACAAACAAACAAAAAAACCAGATGTCTTATATGTAACCCCCCAGGGGGTCAAGACCCATAAGTTGAGAACCACTGCTCCATAGACTCTGGGAAGAGTTCTTCCTTCCTGTCAGCTGCCTAAGGCCACATTGTTCCTTCTCTGCCCTGCAGGGTTCAGCTGTGTAGTCCTGGCTGGCCTGCACTCACTATGTGGACCAGGCTGGCTTTGAACTCAGAGGTCTGCATGACTCTGCCTCCCAAGTGCTGTGTTTAAAGGTGTGTGCCACCACGTCTGACCTGTAAATAGTTTTTAAACAGCTTTATTGAGATATGCTTTACCAGCCACAGAGTCCACCCAGTTACAGTTTACCAGTTTCGCTGGGCATCGTGCCTCACATCTGTAATCTCAACACTTGGGAGGCCAAGGCAGAGGCAGGTTGCTGCAAGTTTGAGGCCAGCCTGGGCTACATAGTGAGTTTCCTGCCTCCTGTTGCAGTGGCTGCTACTTCCTGTCTGACAAAGACTCACTGGTTGGGATGTAGACTACTCACCTAGTATGCAGGAGTCCCTGGGGCTCATCCCTGCAACGCAAACAATGGGCAGGTGTCTTCTTGCAAACATAGCACTTAGGAGACAGAGGCAGGAGGATTAGAAATTCAAGATTTGGGCCAGTGAATGCCCCAGCAATTACGTACTTACCACCAAACCTGAGGACCTGAGTTCAATCCCCGGGACTCCCACGGTGGAAGGAAAGAACTGACTCCTGCAAGCTGTCCTCTCACTTGTAAAGATGCATCACCGCAGGCTTCTGCCATCCTGCGACACACACTAATGAAAAGTTCAAGGGCCTCTTCGGCTATGTAGTAAGTTCAAGATCACCCCAGACTCCAGGAGACCTCATTCTCCTTTTTATAAAATGGGCTTCATTGAGCCAGGCAGTGGTGGCGCACGCCTTTAATCTCAGAACTTGAGAGGCAAAGGCAGGTGATCGCTGAGTTCGAGGCCAGCCTGATCTACAAAACAAGTTCCAAGACACCCAGCATTATCCAGAGAAACCCTGTCTTGAAAAACCAAAAAAAAAAACCAAAATAAAACAAAACTGCCTCACTGTACCTCAGGCAGGGTGGTCTCATCTCTACACCCTTACTTTGTACTTGTAGAGACCCTCATTCCAAATAAGACCCCTATGCTGAGGGTGTGGGTGAATCCATCTTTAAGGGGACTGTTTTACTAACTCTGGAGAAGCAGAGGCACGGGAAATACAACAAATTCTTATGGCAGTGAGCCAGCGAGCCAGGTGTGCCTGGCTCAGAGGATAGGGATTCATTCCATTTCTAGAATATTCTAGAGGCCTGGAGGCCTGCTTGGGTAGAGGGCAGTGTGTCTCATTGCATGGGGTGGGTGACTGGCAGGCAATGGCCTAGGCTGGATGTGGCTGCATCCAGGAAGTCCTGGCCTGGGGACCACCTGCCTTCGGGGTCAGAGGGTTCCTTCCAGTTCATCAAGTCCCCACTGGGCACTTGTTCATCTAGATTTCCAAGTTCATGTTTCAAGGCCTGGCTCATGTGGCTCTGGCCACTCCTAACAGGGACAAGAATGGGCACTGTACAACTTCATTTGTGTGTGTATGTATGTGTGTGTGTATGTATGTGTGTATGTGTGTGTGTATGTGTGTATGTGTGTGTGTATGTGTGTGTGTATGTGTGTATGTATGTGTGTATGTATGTATGTGTGTATGTATGTGTGTATGTGTGTGTATGTGTGTTGTATGTGTGTATGTATGTGTGTATGTATGTGTGTGTATATGTGTGTATGTATGTGTGTATGTATGTGTGTATGTGTGTGTATGTGTGTATATGTATATGTATGTGTGTATGTGTGTATATGTGTATGTATGTGTGTGTATGTGTGTATGTATGTGTGTATGTATGTGTGTATGTGTGTATGTGTGTGTGTGTATACGTGTGCATGTATGTGTGTGTATGTGTGTGTATGTGTGTATGTGTATGTGTGTATGTATGTGTGTATGTATGTGTGTGTATATGTGTGTATGTGTGTATATGTGTATGTATATGTGTGTATATGTGTGTATGTATGTGTGTGTATATGTGTGTGTGTGTGTGTGTATGTTGGCGGTGGATCTCAGACACTGGCCTTGATTGCTCTCCCTGCTAGGTTTTTATGGCTTTTTGAGAAAAGGTCTCACGATATATCCCTGGCTGGCCTGGGATATGTAGCCAAGGCTGGCCTGGAACTCACAGAGATCCTCCTGCCTCTGCTTCCTGAACATTGGGATTGAAGATGTACACACCATATCTAGCATCTTCCCTGGTTTGCTTGTTTGTTTGAGGCTGGGTCTCTCACTGAACTGTGGTGAGCCACTGTGGTGGCTTCGGGTCCTACTGGCAAGATAGAGATCACAGGCTGTGCCTCTGTGCCTGGCTTTTTCTTGGCTGCTAGAGCTCAGATCATCAGCCTGCAGGGCAGACACTCTACCCACTGAGCCATCTTCCCAGTTCCTTACAGCTTCTTCATAGTAACCAGCATTGGAATAGAGCATGGATCTTTCCCCACAGCTTCAGGTTTTGCTCTGATAAAGTGCACCAGAAAATACCTGTCCGAAGTGTGTGGTATTCTAGCTGGTGTTCAGTGCATGCCTGTGATACCAGCACTTGAAAAAAAGACAGGAGCTTTGTGAGTTTGAGATCAGCTTGGCTATATATTGAGACCAAAATCTTTGGCAGGAGGGAGGGAGGAAAGGAAGGAGGAGGGAAATAGCCTCTAATAGAGAGTATGTGGACAGTCCCTTTAAGATGGTTTTAGTTGCCGGGCAGTGGTGGCGCACACCTTTAATCCCAGCACTTGGGAACCAGAGGCAGGTGAGTCCCTGTGAGTTTGAGGCCAGCCTCATCTATAGAGTGAATCCCAGGACAGCATTGAATTATATGTCTTAATCTTTATCTTTCTTAAGGAAAATTCCTTTGCCCCCGGAAATGAAGGTGACCATAGCTCAGCCATCCATGGGGGCGTTGCTGGGGGGAGGGGGTGTTTCCAAAGAATGTGGCTGAAAAGGGCGGGCTGTCTGCAAAGGTCCCAGGAGGCTGGTGCTTTCTAATCACAAAGGCATCTGTTATTCTAAGGATACCCAAGGAGAAAGTGCAGTTTAGAGTTTACCTGGGACAGCAATGCTTGGGTGAGGTAGTATAAGCCTATCATCTCAACCCTATGGGGGCTTAAGTGGGGGGATGGAGTTAAAGGCCAGCCTGGGCTACACATGCAAACCCTATCAAGGGATCACCAAAGATATATCAATGGCAGCAACCTCCATGGCAGAGGCTGGCACAGCTTGGCCCTGTACCTGGAGTCATTCTACCTCTGGAGTGGCTTTCAGGGGGCTATGGCACAAATAAGAGGCCATTGGACATCTGTGGAAACAGGACATGAATCTGAGGCTAGGGAGGACAGGACTCCCCACTCATGTGTCTAGAGTATTGAGCTCCTCTATTGTAGATGGTACCACCAGCCTGTCTAACCCTTGATGGCATGGGAAGGGGAAAACAGGGACTTCCCTTTTCTTGAAACAAAGTTTTTCTGTATAGTCCTGGTTGTTCTGGAACTCACTTTATAGACCAGGCTGCCTTGAACTCACAGCGATCCTCCTGCCTCTGCCTCCTGAGTGCTGGGATTAAGGGCATGTCCAGCACTGCCCGGCTCAGGAATCCCTGTTTGGCTGGCAGTTCTTTGCAGGGTAGTCAGGTCGATATGGAGGGCCTTCCACTTTCCAAATACAAGCTTGGCACATTGGGGAAGCTCCCCTGGGAATTGTTTAAGACAGGTCCCCTCAGGTTCTTCCTGGCCACCCAAGTGACTCCATTGCTCTGATACTTGTATGTTGATTTCTCAGTATAGATGGCATTCAAGCCCGGCCTACCTGCTCATCATTGGGTAGGTGTGATGGGCACGGATGTCCCTCCCCAACTGTGTTGCCTGTGGGTTAGTGGGCTAGCAGGCTCTGGGGAAGAAAACATCTCTCTCTCCCTCTCCCTCTCCCTCTCCCTCTCCCTCTCCCTCTCCCTCTCCCTCTCCCTCTCCCTCTCTCTCTCTCTCCCTGTCTCTGTCTCTCTCAGACAGACCTGGGGACTGCTGTGACAGGATCTCACAATGTGGCCCTGTCTCTCCTGGGATTCATGGTGAAGACCTGGCTGGCCTTGAACTCACAGAGCTCTACCTGCCTCTACTTCCTACAGAGTGAGATTAAAGGCATGTAATGCCAAGCCCTGATGTTTTTTTGTGTTTTAAATATTTATTTATTTTTACCTATGTGTCTGTGTTAGGCAGGGCATATGTGTGCAGTGCCCACAGAGGCCATAAGGGGGTGTTGGTTCCCCTGGAGCTGGAGTTACACGAAGTGAGTACTGGGTGCTAGGAACTAAACCAAGGTCCTCTGCTCTTAACTGCTGCGCTGGAGTTGGGGTCGGCTTGTTTATAAGTCTATAGGAGGAGCAGGGCTGAGATGCCCAGACTCCCTGAGGCCTGTGGAGGTGGAGACCCTTTGGAGGCTCAGAGGTCATGTGAGATCCCTTGACCTTAGGGTGCCTCTGACCTATGGGAATATTTCCCTGGGGTCACTGGGTGAGAGAGTCCTTTGCAGGACTGACAGTTTGTCATATGTCAGCAGCTCCTGAGGAGCCAGGATAGGGGGATGTGGTGGGAGAACTACTGCTTTCAGGTGGCCTCGTGGGATCCCCGTGAGAGCATTTAAGCAATTGGCTGCAGTCCACACCTGGGTTGGATGGAATGGAACAGAACGGTGGGCTCCCAGCACTGTGGTCAGTGTCCGTCTTCCACTGTCGCCTCCCAGGTGGCCCTTTGGCCTTGTAACCCATGCCATGAGTGTCTGAAGCCTTTCTTTCTTTCTTTCTTTCTTTCTTTCTTTCTTTCTTTCTTTCTTTTTTAACATATTTGTGTGGGGGGCGTGGAGGCAGTTAATGTATATGGAGGTCAGGGGACAGTTGTGGACAACAGCTCTCTCCTTTCGGCTTTACACGGCTTCTAGTGATCTAACCCAGCTTGCCTGGTTTTAGTGGCAAGCACCTTTACGCACGGAACCGTCTCCCCAGTCCCTCTATGACCTGCTTTGCCTGAGTTCCACACAAAACACATCCATTCATTAGCAGCCTCAGAGCTAGGCGGTGGTGGCCACGCCTTTATTCTGAGCTCTCAGAATAGTAGACAGAGGCAGGCGGATCTTTGAGTTCCAGGCCAGCCTGGTCTATAGAGTGAATTCCAGGAGAGCCAGGACCACGCAGAAAAACCCTGTTTGGAAACAAAGAAACAAAGTAGCAGTCTCCCTCCCCCATCACCACTTTTAAATCAGAGTTCCCAGTCCTGGGGAAAAACCAGGAAGCCCTCCCAGTACTTTGTCCTAGTTTTGTTTCTGATGCTGTAATACAATGCCCTGACAAGAAAAACAGCAGAGCGGGAAAGAGGTTCTAGGCTGACAGTTCCAGGTTACAGATCATTACAGTAGGGAAGTGAAGATAGGAACTTAAAATGGCTGGTTACATCATATCCACAGCCAAGAGCAGAAGGAAGGAATACGCATGGGCTAGCTTGCTTGTGCTTAACTCAGCGTCTCTACTCTTACACAGCTCAGGGCCCCCTAGGGAATGGTGCCGCCCACACTGGGCTAGGTTTTCCTGCATCAATCAGTTTATAAGACCATCCCCCACAGGCCAACTCAATGTAGACAATCCCTCACTGAGACTCTCCTCTTTGGTGACCCTGGGCGATGAGAAGTTGACAAAGCTAGCTATCCCGGACTCCAAGCCTGGCTCTGGGGTAGAGAGTGGTTGGTGGTCCTGGTCCTGTCTGTAGCCATGCTGAGACCTAGGCTGGGCATGATGTCTCAGATTTCAGTGACCTGCTGGTGGGCTCTGGGAGGAGAACAAGAAACTCTGCTAGCAGGTGCTAAAGTCCCCATGGGGTGGTCTTTGGGCATCCCTAGCCAGCAGCTCTAGGGCTCCTTGAGGACACCCCAGAGACATCCTAGATAGTTGGTCTCAGAGAAGAGCCCAGGAGCAGTGTGATCCCAAAATGGTTGTAGCTGCCCCATGTCTTTTGGTCCCTGGGGTGGTCCATGGTTCCCAAGGAGCATGCTCTCTATTCATTCTCATTCTCATTCTCTCTCTCTCTCTCTCTCTCTCTCTCTCTCTCTCTCTCTCTCTCTCTCCTTGTCTAGGCAGCATTGAAAGGGTTTGCTAAGGGACTAAACAGGACTGTGTGACACTCAGTGAACGGTCTATGCCAGCTTAAGATAATTTGTCAGGTTATGAGTCTTTGCACTTGGCCAGTAAGTATTGAACACCTGCTCTCTACCAGGCCCTGTTTTTGGGTCCAGAGCATGGGCTCTAGATACAAGAGGAATAGGCAAACCCATGATTTAGCATACACCCGGAATAACATGTGTCACAGCAGGTTGAGGAAGCCTCCTGAGGTCCCTATCAGAGCAATGTATTTAGGGGGAAGAGTGTTCTAGAAAAGGAATAAGAAGAACACAAGAACCTGATGAGGTTGGGAGGCCCTTAACTGGGCTTCTAGTATGTGGCCCCATCGTTTTTTGCCTGTTTCCCCCCTCAGTTTTTCCATCCGAAAAATGGGAACAAACAAGCTTGTAGGTAGCTGTGGCAAGAATGTTCTGGAAGCATTCAGAATACTGTCTGGGGCTACAGATATGGCTCAGTTGGTAGAGTACTTGCCTAGCATGCAACCTGGTTGTAGGTTCAATCCCCCAGCACTTCACAAGTGGATGTGGTGGTATACCTGTAAGGCCAGCTCTCAGGAGGTAGAGGCAGGAGAGTCAGAAGTTCAAGGTCACCCTTGGTTATGTAAATTGGAGTTACAGGCATGCACTACCACCCCTGTGCATAGTAGGCAGGACTTCTTGCCTGATTTATTTTGTTTTTTCTTTTCTTTTTTCTTTTTGCTTGTGCATTTGTTTAGCCGGTTTTGGCTTTTGTTGTGTTTGAGACAGCTTCTGACTATATATAGCACAGATTAGCCTGGAACCCTCAATCTTCCTGCCTCAGCATCAGTTGTTGAATTACAGGAATGTCCCGCCCCCATCCGCCCCCCCACCCCCACCCCGTTCGACTTTTCCTCTGGTGTCCTAGACTGGCCTGGGATGTTCCAGCCTCCTCTCTCTCCTCGAGCTACGAGATGAGCTCTGAAGCACACATTGCTGGGAGTGTTATTGTCCCACGTGCTCCTGTGCAGACAGATATCAGAAGTCTGAGAGCCACTGGGGAGGGTGTGGCACCGCTTCCTACCGCCCTCCTCTCGCACTTTCCACCGGATCCCGCTTCTGTCCCTGCCTCGCGTGCTGACGTCACACCAGGACCGGTTTGCTCCCCGTGACCCGCACACCAAGCTTCTCTGGGGCAGTTCTGGAGGGCGCAGGGCTGCGAGGTAGGGGGAGCGCGGAGGGCAACAACAGGCGCCGGGACCGGACGGCCGGGGTGGGTGCGGGTGACGCTGCGGAGTGGGGGGTTCCAGCCAACGCAAGCCAGGGGGACGTCCGGGTGGTGGTGGCGGCGGCGTGCTCCTGAGCCGGGGACCGCTCAGTGCCCGAGTGCACGGGATGCACTCGGTTGTACTTGGGTAGAGGTTTGGGTGAGCCTCGGCACTGGGATTTCATACATGTTACGCTGGTGGTCAGGTTCCAGACAGCTCAGAGCTGGGTCCCAAGGGGCAGGGCGCCCACTCCGTGCTAGCAGCTCTCCAGGTCCAGGCAACAGCTTTCTCTTTTTCAGATGGGGGTGATCAGGCTTTGGGGAAGCATTTGAAGGAAGGCACTTCCCAGCTAGGACCGGTGGGCTGTTGTGATGTCCCCCAGAGGCAGGCGAAGTCTCTGGCTACCTCCCCCACCCCCACACCACCACCACCACTACTGTTCCCTAGCCTGTGTCTAGGAGGGGTGTGAGTGATGGTCAGGTGATGTCACAGGTCCAGGAAGGTAAAGCCACCTGTCAATCCAAACAGCTGGTTCAGGTAGTCGCTGAACTTCTCAAGCATAGCTAGTTGCTTCACTGGAGGGAAATTGGGTTGGAATTTGGGGTTCTCAAGCAAAAGTGGGGTCTGCACGGGGCGAGGGATTCCTCCCCATGTCATCTACGCCGGGTTCCCCTCCCCAACCCTTTTGAATCTCGCATTTCCTTCTCCCTGGGGCTGCTCAAACTGCCTTCAAGATTTGGCCCTCAGTAAACGAACCTCCAATCTCCAGAGTAACAAGAAACAGATCATGATTCTTGTCCAAAGGCCAGCCATCTGCTGGATGTTCTGATGCAGGCCTGAAATCCTAGCAATTGGGAGGCTGAGGCAGGAGGATTGCTGCAAGTTTGAGGGCAGCCCTGAGCACCATAATAAATCCCTGCCTCATAATAAAAACATAAATAAGAGATATGAACAAGTTATCTGGGAGTTGGGGGACCTGACCTTGGTCACCTTAGTCAGGCTGTCTCTACACGGAGTGACAGAGCCTCTCTGGGGAGCTAGAGCCTAAGCAAGGGCATGCATGCTGTCTCAGGCCTTGAGCAAAACAGGACTGAGAGGAGGCAGCAAAAGGAAGGGACTCTAGGTACAGCAGCAGGGGAGAAGAGGGTTTCTTTGGAGCGGGTGACACATGTCTCATCACTGCATGGTGTTTGTCTAGAGCAGTGGTTCTCAGCCTTCCTAATACTGGGACCCTTTAATACAGTTTCTCATGCTGTGGTGACCCCAACCAAAAAATTATTTTTGTTGCTACTTCGTAACTGTAATTTTGCTACTCTCATGAATTGTAATGTAAATACATCTGATAGGCAGGCTGCCTGATCTGCTACCCTAAAGGAGTTGTACCCTACACAGGTTGAGAACCACTGGTCTAGAATCATGCCAGGAGTTCCTGCCTCTCCCTGTAACCCACAACCAATCATTAGTGTTTCTGTGCCTCAGTTTCCCTACGTGAAACGATAGTATCTTTAGCTCTGTGATGTCTCAAGTTCTGTGGGACGCCGGCAGGCTACTGAACAACTACTGTCACGATCATTAGCAGAAGGTGATGGCAGCCAGGACAGACACAGAGGACAGACAGCTAGGGGCCATCTTGAAGGGTTTTTTTCAGAGGAGGATTCGACATGGCTGAGAGGATGGGTGGGAGGGGTGGGGTGGCCCCTCACAGCCCTGCAGCTTCTCCTGTGGCTGCTTTGGCTGCCAGGACCACTTCCTCCTGCGGCTTCAGTCTCTGCATGAAGTGTGGTCTTGTGAAGACTCGCCATGCAGGGTGGAAACACTGAGATAGTAGCCGAGAGTGGGCGACAGACTCGTCCTCTAAGGGTTTGTAGGTACGATATGGAGCATCCAGGGTCTTCTGGAGCTGATGTGTCCTGTTCCTAAAAGCCCTCGGTGGGTGGGGGGGTCCCATGGTGCTGTACGTGGTGTAGGTGCTAGGGTGTTTCCTGGTCTGGCTTCCTGCTGCTAAGGTTCTCTGAGCATTCGTGTGGGGTTTCAGGGAACAGACCTCGAACAGTGGTAACTGGGATGAACACGGCTGAACCATGGTAAAAAGCAAGCACTTGTCAACTGGGTGCATGCAACATACATGTATGCAACATGCATGTAACCTCAGCATGCAGGAGGCTACTGCAGGAGGCACAGTGAGACCCTGTCTCACAGACTACAAACCTTTCTCATTTCCTGTGGCTTTGCCTGAGCAGGGGTGTTTGGCAATAGCGGAGACCCTGACTAGTATGTGTGGTGGTAGAAAGGTAGGGGAAGACCCTATGGGTAGCAGAAGTTCCACAAGTCAGGATTAGAGGGGGGAACTGAATCAGTAGTCAGGATCCAAGCAAGCTGTGCAACCTTTGAAATACAGCTTTGTGTTTCTGAGCCTCAGTTTATTTAGCAGTAAGATGGGTAAATATGCTAAGTGCACTTTAAGACTGTTATAGGGGTGGAGTGAAGAGTTGAATGAGGATGGTCGTGGGCTGGGGAGATAGCTCAGTGGATATTACACAGCTCAGTGGGCAGGAATGGCGGCCCACATTTCTAACTGCAGCATTGCTGTGGGGAGGTGGCGATAGGGGCCCAGTCAGTCTAGCTGAATTAGTGAGCTGCAGGTTCAACGAGACACCGTCTCAAAAAATAATGTGGCACGTGACTGAGGAGCATACCCAACATTGACCTCTGGCTTCTGCATGTGCATTGCACAGACACACACTGAGGCGTGCGAACACACACACACAGACACATACAGAGGCATACACAGACACACACACACACAGACACACATACACTCAGACACACAGAGACACATACAGACATACAGACACATATACAGACATACACTCAGGCACACACACAGACACATATGCACACACATACACACACACAGATACACACACAAATACACACAGACACATACAGACACACACACAGATATACCCTCAGAAACACATAGACACATACAGACACACACACCTATCTCACTCACAAAGTGATCTTGAGAGATTTTCTTCCTTTCTTTTTTCCCCAGTATTTTGAGACAAGGTTTCTCTGTGTAGTTCTGGCTGTCCTCGTTCTGAACTCACTGTAGACCAGGCTGGCCTGGAACTCAGAGATCCACCTGTCTCTGCGTCCTGAAAGCTGAGATTACAGGTATGTGCCACCACTTCCCAGCTTCTAAGGTATTTTCTGAGTGGCCGATGAGATGGGCAAGAAGTTGATCAGAGTGGTTCAGGGTCTGCGGTACCAGGGCAGACATCCTTTTCTCCTTTTGAAGAAGCTGTGAGGTAGACCCTCCTGGGCTACTCCAGAGAAATAACACATAGATCATCTCCAGTTACAGAGAAGGTAATTCTGGGAGTAGAGGTATGGCTCAGTGGTAGAGCCCCTTCCTAGAATCCCCCAGTAAGGGGCTGGGGCTTGGCTCAGTGGTAGAGCCCCTGCCTAGAATCCCCCAGTGAGGGGCTGGGGTGTGGCTCAGTGGTAGAGCCCCTGCCTAGAATCCCCCAGTGAGGGGCTGGGGTGTGGCTCAGTGGGGCAGAGCAGTGCTTCTAAGTAGGTGGTGTGATTGGCATCCAGAAACAAAAATAGGTTGGTGAGATATGCAAGAAGTCAGGTGTTTAGCAGCCTGCAGGACGTCTATGGCTGTGCACTTCCTCCCCTCCGGAGCTGACCATGCTGGGGCAGAGAAGGCAAGCAGCACTTTGACTCCAGCAGAGTGTGCCTCCTCTGTGTCACGTGTTCCTGCCTCAGTTGACCACTCTGCACTGAGATGCAAAAGGAAGCTCAGAGCAGCCTGTTGCTGGAGCCAAGCACGACCCGATCTTCCCACACCGATCTCCACTCCCACGGAGAGAGGAATCTGGTAGACAGTGAGTGCCACAGCGTGTAGTCCCTCTGCCTGTCTACCTGGAGGCTTTCCTCAAGTTCCAGCATGCTGGCTCCTGACTGTTAGAGCTGTCTGTGTCTTAGACCATGTACACACTCTGGAAAGCAGGGTCTGGGACACGCTGGGCTGTCTTCTTCCCCAGAAGATGGGCCCTGGGTGCATGTGGGGCTCCCGGAAGGAACCCCATGGTTTGGGAGGAGGGTCTGGGTGGTTCTATGAGGGGGCAGGGTGTGTCTTGTGATTGTAAAAGGCAGGAGGAACAGCCTCTGCCTTTCGTGAAGGAACCCTCCTAGCCTTGAAGGGTAGACACCTCCTTCTATATCCTTTGCTTCTGAGGGCTCAAAGCACAGCTGGACTCCTATGGAAAAGCACCTCTGTGAGGAGAGAAGGCACCACCATGTTCAGTTCTGGGATGGGAAGATGGCTCAGTGGGCAGAACACTTACCACACAAGCAAGGGGATCTGAGTTTAGATCCTGAACACTCATGTGGAAGACTGAGGGGGCAGTCTATGGGTGTGATGACCAGCCAATCTGGTTGGATTTTTAAGCTGGTTCAGTGAGAGACTCTTTTACCAAAAGTAAGGTAGACAACCATAGGTTTGACATTAACCTCTGCCCTCCTGACCCCCAACTCACGCATTCATACACCTACGCACACACTCACTCATGTACAGATGCACACATGTCCACACCCCTTCCTACTTGATTTGGGGAATGGTACCTTCTAGCGTAGATGGGGTCATTCTGACACCTGTTTACAGGAGAACTGCCTCTTGTCTGAGAGACAGTTGTGTGTGCTCAGAACAGTGACTGTGAGCCTTGTGTGTCTTCCACAGGTGGTCAGCAGGCTTTCGCTCACCTTGCTGAGAAATTCCAGAACAAGGCAGAATTAAGCCTCACAGTCTCTCAGTCCAGTCTCTATTTTCTGGGAGTCCTCAGCAGCTATCCTATAAGCCTGAGAGAAGGTTCTACAAGAGACCGTGGCTGTCCCCTGGGAGATTGATGGCCCGGAAAAGGAAATCAAAGGAGTGGCCAGGGGCCAAACACATGCCATGGTCCAGTGCAGACCACCTGAGGAGTTCAGCTTCGGGCCCCGGGCCCTGAAGGATGCCCTGATCTCCTGCGATCTGGCCCTGAAGAAGCTCTATGCCTCGGCCTTCACGCTGTCGGAGAGGCTCTTCCTGTCTGAGGCCTACAACCCTCACCGGACTCTTTTCAGTACACTGCTCATTCACTCAGCCTTTGACTGGCTCCTGAGCTGCCCCGAGGCCCCTGAGGATTTTGAGACCTTCCATGCTTCTCTGCAACTCCGGAAGCAGAGCCTGGCCCGGAAACACATTTACCTGCAGCCCATAGGTAGGAGAGCTGGGCTGGAGTCATTAGGACTCCTAGGGGCGTGGCTCAGTGGTAGAGCCCCTGCCTAGAATCCTCCAGTAAGAAACAGCCCCAGGCAGAACTAGCTTGAAGGAGATGGCCTGGTGTCAGCTAGGTACTTAGATTGCCAGAGTGTCTTGCCTTTTTAGCACCCTTCACTCTTGTCTATACTGGTTATTTAGGTGTGTGTTCACAGTCCTGGCCGTGATTTGGTCATAGCACACACTACCCTAGGCCCTGTGATCGGTGCTCTGAGGAATACTCATTTTACAGGCTGGAAAGCTGAGGTTGGAGATGTCTGGCTTGCCTGATGGTAGAGCTGGATTCTGGAGGAGGTGGAGTTTGAAGGCAAATCTTAACTGGCCTCATGTCCTCTTAGAAGACACTGGACTGGGCATGGAGGGGACTTGGGGATCCCCAGTGAATCCTTCCAGGTCTCTTCATCAGGAAGAGACTGGCGAGTCAGAGCAACCAGGACGCTAGGGAGGGAGGAGAGACAATCTGGTCCCTGTGTTCTCAGTATACCAAAGTTAGGAGGGCCACCCTTGGCCGAGGGCTACAAGGGCACTTATGGCTTCAGAATTGGGGGATGGAGGGTACTGGTCTCTGAGACATTGACCTGCTTTTCCTGGCCCTTCGGATGGCACCTCAGTGGCCAGCCTGGGTTTTCTTTCCTTTCTTTCTTTCTTTCTTTCTTTCTTTCTTTCTTTCTTTCTTTCTTTTTTTTAAATTATTTATTTTATGTACACTGTTGCTCTCTTCAGACACACCATTAGAGGGCATCGGATCCCATTATAGGTGGTTGTGAGCCACCATGTGGTTGCTGGGATTTGAACTCAGGGCCTCAGTGCTTTTGACCACTGAGCCATCTCTTCAGCCCCTGGCTGGGTTTTCTGCAGCAGTTTCTTACTGCCGTTTAGGGTCAGAGTGCTATGGGCACTGTGGTTTCTGCTGCGCAGTACCCCACAGCCTGCAGACTGCGTCACTCCATCCATGGCATCTGCTGGGTCTTGGTAGGAGGACTAGGCTGGACCTAGACTCTTGTCTTCTCCCCTCCCTCCATTCTCTTTCCATTCTTTCTTATTGCCAATGTGTCTATTTAATATGTGTATCTGTGTGCGCTCTTGTGAACATGAGTACATATGCCCTTAGAGGCCAGAAATGTCTGCTCCCCTTGGAGCTGGAGTTATGAGCAGTTGTAAGCTGCCCAACATGGGTACTGGGAATTGAACTTGGGTCTCCTACAAGAGTGGTATGTGCTCTTAACTGTTGAGCCATCTCTCCAGCCCTCTTACTATTTTTTTTTTTTTTTTTTTTTTTTTTTTTTTTGGTTTTTTGAGACAGGGTTTCTCTGTGTAGTCCTGGCTGTCCTGGAACTCACTCTGTAGACCAGGCTGGCCTCGAACTCAGAAATCCGCCTGCCTCTGCCTCCCAAGTGCTGGGATTAAAGGTGTGCGCCACCACCGCCTGGCTTACTATTTTTTTGATATGGGGGATTTTATGTAGTCTGGGCTGGCCCTGAACTCATTATTGAGCCAAACATGACCTTAAACTCCTGACCCTCCCGATCCTCCCGCCTCCACCTACTGCATCTTGGGATAATAGGTGTGCACCACCATGCCCAATTTTAAGGTGATGGGGATAAAATCCAGCCATATGCGTGTTCTGTAAACATTCTACCAATAGAGTCACACCCCCAACCCCCAAGCCTGGGTATCTAACAGCTTTGGAGACCCTGCAGCCCCTGACCCTATTTCCATCCTAGATCTGTACCCTGTTCAAGAGGCATAGGATACTTGTGCCCCTCCCTCTGGTGACTGTTCCCTGTCCCAGATGTCCTGACTTACCACTGTCAGCTGATGCCTCTCTGCCCCGGCCAGGCTGTGTTTCTCTAAGTGTAGCACCTGTTAGCTTCTCCCTGTGCCAGCTGCCCTCTTCTGGCCAGCTTCCATGCCTCTGCCTACCTGGAGTTATCACATGGGGTGCCTGCCCTGTCAGGAAACTGGTTGTTTCACCTGAGGGGCCAGCATGGGTGGGCCCACTGGGCAGGAGGCCATATCATGCTGATGGGCTCTTGTGCTGCTAGATCTGAGTGAGGGGCTGGCGGGATGCCCCCTGCTGGACCACCTTCGGAGCTGCGCAGAGGCTTTCTTCCTGGGCCTTCGAGTTAAGTGCCTGCCCTCAGTGGCTGCTGCATCTATTAACTGCTGCTCAAGACCCAGTCGGGACACCGATGGGCTCCAGCTTCACACAGGTAAAGTGAGGCAGGCTGTTGGGGACAGCCTGGGGCTCTGCTGTGCAGCAGAAGACCCTTCTGGAAGGAAAAGTTGGGAGGGAGGAGCCCTGGGAGAGAGAAGGAACTTTTCAGATGATTGTTGTTACACGTGTGAGTGTGTGTGTGTGCGTGTGCGTGTGCGTGTGCGCCAGAGAACAACCTTAGATATCAGTCCTCAGTAGCTGTCCACCTTGTTTATAGAGACAGGCTCTCACTGGTTTGGACCTTGCCAAGTTAGCTAAGCTGCTTGGCCAGTGAGCCCCAGGGATGCAGCTGGCTCTGCCTCCCCAGTGCTGGGATTAAAATCACAAACTACCTCGACTGATTTACTTATATAAAGTAAAATACTTTAAAAGATTGTTTACTTTCTTCTACGTGTATGAGTGTTTGTTTGCCTGTGTATCTGCACGCCTGCTGTCTGTAGAGGGCCTTGGATCCCCCGCAACTGGAGTTTCTGACTGGCGTGAGCTGCCATGTAGGTGCTGGGAACGGAACCTGGGTCCTCCGCAAAAGCAGCCGGCACTCTGAAATGCTGAGCCATCTCCTGTCCCCTCTCCTAGCTTTAAAACTAACGGTTATGTTTATTCATGTGCGTATTAATATGTTTTCGTCAGTTTATGTGGATCGCTGTGTGCAGGGCCACAGGCCCAGAGAGCATTGTCGACCCTGGAACTGGAGTTACAAGAGATGTGAGGCTTTATGAGACACTGGGACTCAGACACACTCTCTGCTCCGTTCCACCGTTGTGGGCCTTAAATACAGGAGCTCATGTAGCCCAGGCTGGTTTTCACCTTGTGATCCTCCTGCCTCAGCTCCTGAGTGCTCAGATTAACAGTGCCCAGAGACTTACTAGTTTTGATCATTATTAGTCCAAGGATTTTTTGAAAAACATTTCCAGGCTAATCTTGGTCCTGGGATAGTTTTCCCTCAGAAGGGTTTTCTCTTCCCCCTACGAGACCGTGCATGATGAAGGCATGATTCTTTTCTGGGCTGTTCTGTGACCCTTGGTAGTCTACATCCTGGGTGGAGTGTAGAACCCTTTGGCATCAGGCAGAGTAAGGACCTGTCTCTAGGGTCTGTGTCCTGCCTTAGAAGCAGCCGAGCTTCACTGTACTGTGGGCCAGCCTTCTCCTGGCCCTGCTTTCTCAGCAGGTATCTGGTTCAGGTAAAATTCATTGAGGTCAGCCAAAGTAGCACAGCGCTCCTAGCCTACTTACTCAGGAGGCTAAGGCAGGGCAATTTAAAGTTTTAGGTTTGCCTGAACTACAAAGTAAGTTTGAGACCAGCTTAGGTTACATGTGAAGATCCTGTTTTAAAAGTAGCAAGAGGATTGAGGTGTGTCTCAGTGGTAGAGCCCCTGCCTAGAATCCCCCCAGTCAGGGGCTGGGGTGTGTCTCAGTGGTAGAACACCTGCCTAGAATCCCCCCAGTGAGGGGCTGGGGTGTGGATCAGTGGTAGAGCCCCTGCCTAGAATCCCCCCAGTGAGGGGCTGGGGTGTGGCTCAGTGGTAGAGCCCCTGCCTAGAATCCCCCAGTGAGGGGCTGGGGTGTGGCTCAGTGGTAGAGCCCCTGCCTAGAATCCCCCAGTGAGGGGCTGGGGTGTGGCTCAGTGGTAGAGCCCCTGCCTAAAATCTCCCAGTGAGGGGCAGGGGTGTGGCTCAGTGGTAGAGCCCCTGCCTAGAATCCCCCAGTGAGGGGCTGGGGTGTGGCTCAGTGGTAGAACCCCTGCCTAGAATCCCCCAGTGAGGAGCTGGGGTGTGGCTCAGTGGTAGAGAATTTGTGTAACACATGCAGAACCCTGAAAACACTGAAAAAAATGTTTGAAGGGTAGTTTTGTTTACATCAATTATTTTGTCAAAATCAGTTTACTTCTTTTTTGTTTTAAAGTTTTGAAAAACTTTTATTTTTTATTTCATTTATTTATTTGATTTTGAGACTGGGTCTCAGTTGGTAGCCCTGGATGGCCTAGAGCTCACAGAGGTTGGCCTGCTTTCTGCCTTCAGAGAGCTGGGATTAAAGGCCTGTGCCACCAGACTGGCCTTTTTGTTTTGTTTTTTGTTTGTTTGTTTGTTTTTTTGAGACAGGGTTTCTCTGTGTAGCCCTGGCTGTCCTGGAACTCACGCTATAGACCAGGCTGGCCTCGAACTCAGAAATCTGCCTGCCTCTGCCTCTCAAGTGTTGGGATTAAAGGTGTGTGCCACCACTGTCCAGCTAGATTGGCCATTTTTAATTTATGTTTTTAAATTGTTTTTTAGACTTTTATTTTTATAAATATTGTATTAAAATATGTTATTAATATTCATATTTTTATATTTTTATTTTATAAAAGTTTTTTATTTTTATTTATGTTTTCTTTCTTTGTTTGTTTTTTTTTGTTTGTTTCTTGTTTGTTTCTTTCTTTCTTTGAATGTACGGATGCCCTGTCACATGTACACCTGCATACCAGAAGAGGGCATCAGATCCCTTTGTAGATGGTTGTGAGTCATGTAGGAATTGAACTCAGGTCCTCTGGAAGAGCAGCCAGTGTTAACCACTGAGCCATCTTTCCAGCCCTTTCCGAAATGTTTGAAGTCTCGTTATGGTTAGGCCATCTCTGCTGGACAGTGGTGTACCCACATGTCTGCAACCAGCTTTGGACTGTGAACACTTCCCTCTGACAGCCCGTCCGGCCCTCACTCTGCCTCTGTCCTCCCGACTATGATAGTCTCAGGCTGGTCACATAGCCCTGCGGTCTTACCCTCCCTGTCTCCTTGTGTCTCAGTCCTCTCCCACACTTGACATTTCAGTTCTCCATCACCCCCACTTTCTTTTTTTTTTTTCCAAGATAGGGTTTCTCTGTGTAGTCCTGGCTGTCCTGGACTCACTCTGTAGACCAGGCTGGCCTTGAACTCAGAAATCTACCTGCCTCTGCCTCCCAAGTGCTGGGATTAAAGGTGTGCACCACCACCGCCTGGCCTCCCCCACTTTCTGTATCTTTCCCTGCACAATCCCCACTTGCTCAAAGCCAGCCATCCACTCAGCAGGATGCAGCTGGGACACTCCCCAAACACGCATGCCCTTGGCAGTACCCAGAAGTTCCTGAGCTCCTGTCTTGCAGAGGCCTGGCTCTGCTCCAGTGAGCTCTTTCCTCTCTGTACTGGGTTCTTAGCAGTGGCTGACAGACCCAGATGCTGTCACTTCCCTGTCTTGTGCTGTTCTCCATCTTGATCTTCACGAAGGTGCTCCCAGCCCCAGCGCCTTCTCTGCCTTTGTCCACGGCAGACGTCCTCAGGCAGCTCCTTTCTGTCCCGTGTCCTTTCCTCCTCTGAAGTCACTCCTCTGGCTTTCCGGGGCCTCATGGGCCACCTAGATCCCCCCTCTCCACCCTCCTTCTGCCCTGAGTGGCTCAGACTCCTTGCTCTGACCTCGACTCTCTGGGCAGTGCAGAGCCATTGTCCTCCTCACCCAAATCACAGCTGAGGGGCCTCCTGCTGTTGTTCCCTGGGCCTAGGGACCTGGGTGTGGGTATTTTGGGGTTAACTGTTCAGGTGCCTGTTCCCTCCTGGGCTCTTTTAGCCGTGTGTGTGTGTGTGTGTGTGTGTGTGTGTGTGTGTGTGAATGTGCACATGTGTAGGAGTGTGTATGAGTGTGTATGTGTGAATGTGCATGTGTGTGGGAGTGTGTGTGGGAGTGTATGAGTGTGCGAATATGTGTGTGAATGTATGTGTGAGATTATTGGAATGTATGTATACATGCATGAATTTAAGAGTGTATGAGTGTGTGTGAATATATGTGTGTGAGAGTATATGTGTATGAGAGATGTGTGTGTATGTGTGTGTGTGAGAGAGAGTGTGTGTGAGAGATAGGGTGCAGAGGTCAGGACCTCAGTTAGGTCTTCCTCAGTGACAACTTATTATTTTGAGGCAGGTCCCTCACTGCCATGGGACTCACTGATCTGTCCAGGCTGACTGACCAGTGAGCTCCAGGGAACTAGCTGTTTCTGCCTTCCCAGCGCTGGGATTACAAGCCCCTGGGACTGGGGCTTTCTTACATGGGTCCTGGGGAATCAGACTCGGGCTCCATGTTTGCAAGGCAAACACTATATTCACTGAGCCTCTCCTCAGCCATTGACTGCCACTTTGGCCTCCCCACATGGAGGGGAGATCAGATCTCATGACCCAGGAGACAGAGACCCAGGAAATGACTGGGCCTAGGGATCCATGGCCTCACTCTTAGGCCAGGCCCAGGGTCCTTGCCACATTAAATAGCTGCTCTGGGTCCCGGGTCTTACCACAGGTGTGGCTTATCTGTATCCAGCTTTGAGAGGGGCTGGGCCCAGACCAAGAGACAGAATGGGAGGCTCATCTGTCTGCCCTGACCTTCTTCCTGCAGATGGCATCTTGTCCTTCTTGAAGAACAACAAGCCAGGGGATGCGTTGTGCGTGCTGGGCCTCACACTGGCCGACCTGTACCCCCATGATGCCTGGACCTTCACCTTTGGCAGATTTCTTCCGGAGCATGGTGAGCTGAGGTCCTAGCAACTTTGCCTAGGAGTCAGAATGACGTGATCCCAGCCCAGCAGTGCAGCGCATACATGTTCTCTCCTGGGGAGTGGGGAGATCTGTATGCACAAGCTTGAGGTTGGGCAAGGGGCTGGTCCACTGCGTATGGCAGGGCCAGGGGACCAGTTCCTCTTCTGGCTCTTCTGGGCTGCAGGAAATGGTGGGGGTGGTTTCACCCTGGATTCCTGAGCCATGGCTGTCCCTTGGACCACTTCTTCTGGCCTCTCCCCAGAAGTGGGTGTGTGCAGCTTCGCTCGTTTCTCTGGGGAGTTCCTGCAGGCCGGGCCCAGTGTTCCTGACCCAGCTTTGCTGGAGGCAGCAGCGGCAGGTGGCCCTGAGACGCTACCACATGAGGGAGGACGGACCCTGTGCTTCAGCGCCCTGGGCATGGTTCAGTGTTGCAAGGTGAGTGTGGGGGATGGGAAGGAAAGGATCAGAGGCCCCCTGCACAGTCAGCGGCTAAAAGGAAGATGGTCCCTAACTCTAAAGAGTGAGTGGTCCAAGACTAAAAAAACCCCATGATTCAAGACCACAGAGATATGACCCAAAGGGTTCTGGGATCTGGCCCCTGGTCCGGATGGCTTCTAAGCCTCCTCATGCTGTGTGGTTTTTTGGAGCCACTATGATGGATGCAGTGAGGGGGATGCTTGGATCACTGACCGGGGATCCGTTGTTACCCAAGGGGTCAGACTTCTTCCAGGGTTGCCCAGTGGGCTCGGGGATCCCTGGGTGGGAGTTACAGGGTACTGAGACGGAGGCAAAGCTTGGAGCCTTGTCCCCCTTAGGTCACCTGCCATGAGCTTTGTCACCTCCTGGGCCTGGGGAGCTGTCGCTGGCTCCGCTGCCTCCTGCAGGGGGCGCTTAGCTTGGATGAGGCACTCCGCCGGCCCCTGGACCTCTGTCCCATCTGTTTGAGGAAATTACATCACCTCCTGGGCTTCAGGCTCCTGGAGAGGTATAAGGTGAGTGTGTGGGGCGCAGGGCAGACACACAGAGGCAGTGGGAGGGGACAGTGTGTGTGTGTGGGGGGGGGGGGGGAGAAGAGTGCCAAAGGACATGCATACACCATCCTTCCTGGGGGGTGGGTGGGCTGCAGGTCTTTCTGGCAGATGAAACACCCAGTCTGGTGGTAGCAACATCTGGCTGCGGTGTGTGGAGTAGGGCAGGTGCAGAGCCCCCACCCCCTAGAAGTGCTGTATTTACAGAGCATTGGGGGAGGCTCTTTCTCTACATCTCCATGCCCTCTTTCCTGTTTTTTGCTCCACGGTGGACACTAGGAATCCTGTAGCCAGAGGGAGCGCAGCTCCTAGGACAAAGAGGAAGTGCATCAAGTTGGTGTCCAGAGGGGCAAGCCAGCTTGAGCTGGCGAGAGGGTGCTGCCCTCTGCTGTCAGCATGAAGTATTGCTACAAGCAACCTCCAACCTTAATCCCTGTAGGAAGGCTTGGTTTCAAACAAGGACACTTGGCTCAGGGTTTGGGGTCAAATGCAAAGACTGCTTATTTTTTCTTGAAATCCACTTTAGGTTGAAGTCAGGTTAAAGTTTTCAGTGCAGGGAGGGGGATATTCCTGTCTGTGTAAAAATTAGTTGTTTTCAGTGTCTAGGCTCAACTTACTTGGTAGGTTTTGTTTTGTTTTGTTTTTCGAGACAGGATTTCTCTGTATAGCCCTGGCTGTCCTGGAACTCACTCTGTAGACCAGGCTGACCTCGAACTCAGAAATCCGCCTGCCTCTGCCTCCCAAGTGCTGGGATTAAAGGCCGCTCGGCACTTGGTAGTTTTTCTTCTTTAATTTTGTGGTGTTGGTGCAACCTTTAATTCCAGCAGTGTGGAGGCAGAGGCAGGGGTATCTCAGTGAGTTTGATGCAAGCCTGGTCTACATAGTGAGTTTCAAACAGCCAGAACTACATAGGAAGACCCTGTCTCGAAACAAAACAAAAAATAACAAAGAAAGAAAATGAAAAAAGATTTTTATTTTTCCTGAGTGTGGGTGTTTTGCCTACAAGCACGCAAACCATGTGTGTGTCTGGTGTTCATGGGGGTGTCAGGTCCCTTCAGACTGGAGTCACAGATGGTTGTCAGCTACCATGTGGATGCTGGGAATTGAACCTGGGACCTCTATAAGAACAACTAGTACTCTTAACTGCTGAACCATCTCTCCAGCTCCCTCTCAGTTTTATAAAGTTCATTAATCATTTATTTGTTTGCGTGTGCATATGGAGCTGAGAGGATGTAAGTCACCTGGAGTTGAGTTGATACCCTGGGGTGGCCAGGTCCTTCATAGGGACTAGTGGGGCTCTGGCCTTCCAGGCTGCTGCAGGAGGTGGGGTCAGCTCAGTGTCACTAGGACAGTCCCTGAGATTCTGGCAGGGGCCACAGAGGTGAGGTAGGTGGGACACACTATATCTTGTCACACAGGATATAGCACATCTGGGCATGTGCTATTTCACACTACAGCACCCATCCTTTAGGAAGCTAAGAACAGCACAGCAGACAAGAGGTAGCATTTAGGGGGCAGGAAATGTGTTGATTCTTACTTTTGACCTAAAAATGTTTTAACTCGGGCTGGAAAGATGGCTCAGTGGTTAAGAGCACTGACTGCTTTTCCAGAGGTCCTGAGTTCAACTCCCAGCAACCTCATGGTGGTTCACAACCATCTGTAATGGGATTCGATGCCCTCTTCTGGTGTGTCTGAAGAAAACAATGGTGTACTCATATACATATATAATGAATAAATACATCTTTAAAAAATGTTTTAACTTAGAGCTGGAGAGATGGCTTAGTGGTTAAGAGTGGTTTGGTTTCAGTACCCTTGTCTGGTAGCTCACAACTGCCAGTTAACTCCAGGTTTGCAGAATCTGATGCCTTCTTGTGGCCATTGTGGGTACTACATGCATGGGGTGCACATGTATACACTCAGGCACATAAAATACACATAAATTAAATCTTTTTTAAAAAGACAGTGTCTCATTAAATAGTTCTGGCTATCATGGAATTTTCTCTGTAGACCAGATTGGCCTTAAACTTACAGAGATCTGCTTGCCTCTGCCTCCTAACTGCTGGGATTTAAGGCGTGCAGCACAATGCCAGGCTAAATTTTTTTTTTTTTTTTTTTTTTGGTTTTTTTCGAGACAGGGTTTCTCTGTGTAGTCCTGGCTGTCCTGGAACTCACTCTGTAGACCAGGTTGGCCTTGAACTCAGAGATCCCCCTGCCTCTGCCTTCTGAGTACTGAGACTAAAAGTGTGCACCACCTCCACCCAGTGGAAAAAAGTTTTAACTGTAGGGGCAGGAAGATACCTTAGCAGGTATGAGGGTGTGAATCTGGATCCCTGGCACCTAATAAAAAGTTGGTGGGGAGGCCATGACAGTAGGGTCCCTGAAGTACGCCAGCCAGTCAGTCTAACCATGGTGAGCTCTAGGCTCACTGAGAGACTGTCTCAAAAAACAAGGTGCCAAATGAGGATGCCTGTGTTGATCTCTGGCCTCCACATGCACGTGTATGCAATATACACTTGTGCGGTATGCATGGTGCTAACTAACACACACACACACACACACACACACACACACACACACACTCACTCACATAAAGTTCAGATTAACTATAATCTTCATGTGACTCAACTCTTGAGCCGTGGCTGGGTTAACAACTAGCTTGCCAAGTACCTGTGACAGGTGGGCTTCTGGGAGTTGGGAAGTCCAGCTCGGCTGTGGCCTGGACTCTAGACCCCAGACCCACCTCAAGGGCCCTCATGGCTCCAGCCCCATGCTGGCTCCTGGGCTGGCCCTCAGTGGCTCCCTCACTAACCTCAGCCTATGTTTCTTCCCACAGAGACTCCACACTTGGACTCGAGTGATGGTGGAAATGTGGTCTGGTCAAGGAGCTGAGGAGCCATCTGTGTCAGAGGACACCTTACCCTTCAGTGCTGACTCAGGCATGGGCTGCGAGAGTGACACAGAGCCTGTCACCAGCCCGTCAGAGCCCGTCACCCCTGATGCGTGGAGTCATACCTTCCCTGATGGGCCTGAGCCAGTGTCTGAGGATGGACTGAGCTCCCTCGTGGCCTCAGAAGTGTTGCTGAAACTTGGGGGGCCTGTGGACGCCATGGAGGAGTACGGACAGTGGCTGGGTGCATGCATCCGGGCCCTGGAGAGGGAGGTGGCTGAGGAGGAGCTGGTCCAGGTGGATGCAGCCGTGGATGCCCTGGGCCGGTGGGAGATGTTCACAGGGCAGCTTCCAGTGACCAAGCAGCATGTGCCCTGTGGCAAGGATAATGTAGGACTTCGCAGGGTCCTGGGGGACAAGTTCTCTTCTCTGAGGCAGCGACTGAGCTCCCGCAGACTTGCCAAGGCCAGTTCTTCTCACTGCCGCTGGGGGCCGGAGAATTAACACAGCAAGATAGATCATCCAATGCAAAGAAGTCAGTTCCTGGCATTGTTTTTATCCTGAGGATACTAACCAACCCTGGGTGTCCAGTGACTGAGGGTACTCTGGTGTCTGCAGGGTTAAAGCAAAGGTTCCCCAGAAACTAAAGAAATGCTCCTTAGGTGCTTGACCACCCGGTCCCCGTGTTGTGTGGCCTGCAGCCATAGTTGAGAGGCAGGTTGCACACGCTTACTTCTTCCCGGGAGGGAGGGGGTTTTGGTCTGTCTAGTTACTCAATAGCTGGAGCTCTGGGCCACCCTGCAGCATGGACTATGTGTGTGTATGTTTGTATCTCTATGTGTCTGTACACGTGAGTGTAGTTGCCCACAGAGGCCAGAAGAGGGCATCAGATCCCTAGATGTCATTACAGGAAGTTGTAAGCTACCCGATGTGGGTGTTTGCAATTGAACTCAGGTTCTCTGCAAGTGCAGCACGCACCTTTAATGTCTGAGACGTCTCTCCAGCACCAATTTATTTTGGCCTGTGTCACTCACACAGGGTTCTTCTCTGTGGGCAGAAGGACTTTCTGCTCACCAGGGCTGCCACAGGTGTTATCAAGAAGCTCCTGTGAGGCTGGCAGAAGTAGGGGTGATGGGGTTGGCCGTGGAAGGCAGAGGTCACATCTCCAATGCTGGGGCTGCTGCCACGGTTAGGTCAGTGTGGTGGTTAGGGCTCAGCTCTTTTTCTTTGATGACATTTTTCCTGTCTCTGTCTACATAAACTGACATAGGATGTTAAAATTATCCATCCACAGCTGTACTGTTTTCTTCCTTTGTTTCTGTGTCATGTATTGTTGAAGCTCACACACACACACACACACACACACACACACACACACACACACACACACACACATATTGTTTTCCTGAAGTGATTCTCATTGTTCTCAAATATCCCAGCTGGCTAATTATGCCAGTCTCAGTCCTGAGGCGGGAGGAAGGTGGGCTCTGGGCTCTCTCAATTGTGGACAGAGACAGAAGAGCGGACTGTGTGCATCTTGTAGGTGAGTGGTTGTGTTAGTTCTCTTTTCGATGCTGTGACAAAACACCCGAGCAAATCAACTTAAAAGAAGGAAGGGTTGTTTTGGCTCTCGGCTTCCAAGGTGTCCTCTGTGGTGGTCTGTGTCCATGGCCTTTAGGCTGTGAGGAGGATGAGGAAGAACATCATGGTGGGGACAGTGCCTGTGTCGTAGGCAGACACTCCCCTCACAGAGGCCATGAAGCAAAGTGGTAAGTGTCAGTGAAGTATCTACCCTTTAAGGGAAAATTCCCAGTGCTCCCTTCCAGGCAGGCTCCACCTCCTGGTTCTATCACTACCCCAAACCTTCGTTATTATTATTTAAAAAATTTTTGTTTTCCTTTGAGCTAAGTGTCAGTAGCCCAAGCTGGTCTCTTGTGTAGCCTAAGACAACCTTGGAGTTTCTGGTCTGCTTAGCTTTGTGCTTCTGAGTCTCCCAGGTCTCCTGTGTTGCGAGGACACCCAGCATGTGCTTCCTTACCCTTTCTGGCTTTATTGGCTGGGCAGCAGAGCCTGATCATGGCTGTGGATCCGTCTTAAGATGCCCTGATGTCCCCTCTTCTCCCCAGAGCCCAGGCTCCTGTCAGAGGGGAAGGCAGGCCAGCATTTTGTTCCTATTGGTGACAGAAACTGTTGGGGATAGAAGATCGAGTTTCACCTCAGGGTCAGGACATGAGCAGGGAGGAGATGCTGTCCTTTGAATACCATCCCCTGGGACAGAGATCTCTATGGACCGTAAGACACCTCCCTCCCCCCAAAGTGCACAGACATGCAGTGGTTTAGCTGGGGAGCTGGGGTAAAGCTGAAGGTGTGTATCACCATGCCTGGCTCATCCTGCCATTTTAAAAACAATTTTTTAAAAACTTAAAAAAATTATTTATATGAGTACACTGTGGCTGTCTTCAGACACACCAGAAGAGGGCATCGGATCCCATTACAGATGGTTGTGAGCCACCATGTGGTTGCTGGGAATTGAACTCAGGACCTCTGGAAGAAGAGCAGCCAGTGCTCTTAACTGCTGAGCCATCTCTCCAGCCCTTAAAAATAGTATTTTTATTGGGTTTTTGAGAATGTCCATCTTGCTTTTTGAGTTAGGGTCTCTCACCAGCTTGGGACTTGTCATGTAGGCTAGACTGGCTGGCCAGTGAGCCTTTTCCTCCCTAGGGAGTTGCCTGTCTCCACCTCTCCAAAGCTGGGGTTACAGGCACTTGCTGCCATGTCTAGCTTCCCCCCCCCCCCCCAAGATGGGTTTCTCTATGTAGCCCTGGCTGTCCTGGAAGTCATTCTGTAGACTAGTCTGGCTTTGAACTCACAGAGATCCCTTTGCCTCTGCCTCCAGAATGCTGGGATTAAAGGCGTGCACTACCACCAGGGCAAGATTTATTTATTTATTTATTTATTTATTTATTTATTTATTTAATGTGTATTTTTCTACGTGCACAGATACGTGCGCCACAGGCATGCCTGTGCCATGAATCTCTGGGAACTGGAGTTACACAGTTGTGAGCTGCCATGCAGATGCTGGGAACTAAACCCGGGCCCTCTAGGGAACAACCAGTGCTCTTAGTTACCTCTCCAGCCCCTACACAAAGCTTTTTTGACTTGGGTTCTGGGATCAAACTTAGGTCCCAAACAAGTTTACTGGCTGAGATGGTACCGCTCTACCCTCTTGCTGGACATATTGTTCAGCCTCCCGTGAACAAGACTACAGCTGTCCTTCAGCACGTCCTGGTAAACTTATAAGTGCAGGGAAATGTGTCATGTCTGGTAGCTCGCTTCTCTTATTAAAAATCTTCATGTGTGTGAGATACAGGCTAACGAAGTCATGACACGTGTGTCATGGCGTGTGCGTGGATTTCAGAAGAGAACTTTGGAAGTCAGTTCACCCTGTGGGTTCAGAGGACTGAACCCAGGTCATCAGGCTTGTGTGGTAAGCACTTTTATCGGTTATGTCATCTTACCAGCCCCCCCCATACCAGGCGGGAGCCCACCTTTGCTCACTGTGTTCTTTGAACTCTGCCGGGAAATAGGCAGAATAAAGGGATGCACATTTGGCTAGGGACCTGCACCCTAATTCTTGGGCAGCCCCCAGTCAGCTCTGTTGAAGCTTCTGGAAGCTTTTACACACTTCCCTCTCCCCAGGGTGGGAAGCTAGAGGGACACTCAGGTGCAAACAGGTAGGTAGAACAAAACCTGGCCAATGAGAAGGCTCAGTGGGTGTGAACCTGACGACCTGAGTTTGATCCTCCAGACCCACGTAAATGTGGACGGAGAGAATCTAGCCCACAAAGTTGCCCTCTGACCTCCACATATATATGCCTGTGGCACATTTGCACAAACATGCAATCATAAAGTAATACTAGCAAAACAAAGAGCCTCCCCCCCCCGCCCCGCCCCGGGGGAAATCAATCCCTCTGAAGACTGAAGCAGGGAGCTTGTAACCTGCCAACTATCACAGGGAACACGGCATGCTGGGTGGGGCTGAACCCACAGTGACCCCCCAGACGTTTCTTGGAAATTGCCTTTTAAAAGAACCCTCTTGACTTAAGGCTTGTTTTCATTTGCCTTGTACTCAAGAAGCTGAGCTCAAAAATAAACCTGAGTTATTTTGGGCTCCAGCGGTGATGAGAAGTGCTGCTAGGGAGCACTGAGCTGGGGAAGGGCTGCCAGCCATGCTCCACTGGTCCTGTGTGTTTCTTGTAGCAGACTTCAAAAGGTGGGCTCTTGGGCTGGGGATGTAGCTTGGTTGGCAAACTGCCTGCCTCGCATTCAGGAGGCCCTGAATTATCCCAGCACCGAGGAGATTGAGGCGAGAGGACCAGCATAAATTCAAGGTTATCTTCAGCTGTCCAGTAACAGATAATCTGGAAGCTCAGCGCTGTGAATGGGGAGGGCAGACAGGAGGATCACTGAGGCTTCCCGGCTGCCAGTTCAACCCCATCTTCAGTAGAGACCCTGGGTCCCAATAAATTGCCCACAGGCAGACTTTATCTAGACAATCCCTTGAGATTCTTCCCAAGTGACTCTGTTGACACTAAAGGACCCTCGGTCTTGTGGAACAGCTCTGCAAATGGCTGGGATCATATTCATTAAAGACATAAAACAAATTCATCGCTGCTGGAAAGGTACCAAGGTGGCAGGCAGGAACGACACCCTTACGCCCACCAGCACCAGGGCTAGAAAAGGAAAACCCCTAACCACCATGCTTCCTGGCACTGCTCACGGTGCTGCCCGGCAGAGGCTGGAGCCAGGATTTTTTCCTCAACAAATCACGTGGTGTGGCAAAAGCCTCCACTACAACCAGCTCATGCGGCACTAGGCTGGTTCTTGGTGTTTGTTATTTATTGTGGGGACGTGTCCAAGTGCCTAAGCCAAGGCCAAAGGATGGATACATTTCCTGCTTGATGCTAGGCTTGACCACTCTCTCTGCCCATTCCTCTGTGGCCGGGTTTCTCACTAGGAGCTACGCTGGGGGCCAGCAAGCACTGGTGCCCCTTGTCTCTCTCTTCCACAGTGCTAGGGTTACACAGAGCATATATTATGCAACTGACATTTTATGTGGGTGCTAATGTTTGTGCAGTAAGTGCCGTTGTTACCTGTTGAGCCGTGTCCTGGCCTCTTCTGTGTGCTTATTGTTGAGATAGGGTCCCGAGCATCCCAGGCTGGATTTGAATGCTCCTTCAGCCTCCACCTCCCAAGAGGCTGTGCCTAGGTAAAGGTGCATTTTAATGTATGCAGCACATCACATTCACATGTCATGTGTTTTGGAGACTTTCACTGATAAAAGCCATTTATGACGGCTCTCGGACCTGCCAGGCTCAGGTACATGGAATTAAAATGTGCAATTAACAGGGTCAATCTTCAAATGAAGGAGGCTGTGCTTTTGGGATGGAAAATGAGGAAGTGAATGCTGGCTTTGAGTAGTAAACCTGTTGTTAGCATTCTGTCCAAACTCCATCCCACTGTTACCTGGCAACAGCCAGGTATGCTCCTCCCACAGTTGCCTGGCTCACTACCTGGCTCACTATAAAAGGCACTGCTTGGCCCCTCCTCTCTTTCTTGCTCTCTTGCCCGCTCACCCCCTCTGTCCCCTTGCCCCTTCCCCCTCTTTCCATGTGCTCATGACTGGCCTCTACTTCTCTAGTCTCTCTGCCTCTACTACCCTCTTAACTCCCCTCCCCATGCCCTGAATAAACTCTATTTTATACTATACTGTGTGGCTGTCCCTCGGGGGGGGGGGGGGAGGGGAATACATCGGCATGGGCCCACTGAGACATCCCCTTCCCCCATACCTCACCTCATACCCCTATAGAACATATTCTTTATGTCTTCATCTTTTTATAAACACATCACCTGTGTTTTACATGAAGCAAAGAAAAACCAAGAACTCACTCTGACCAACATCTAGAGGTGTGAAGCTCAAATCTTCAAGCCAGACAGATGAGTCAAGAACTTTGAAAGACCCTCTGTACAGAGGAGTGGAGAGCGCTTCTCAGTGTCCCACCCCGTGCCCACTCTTGAACATCAACAGCTTACTAGGCAGGAAGCGGACTGGTTTTTAGGACATTTATTGTTACATTTATTTAATTTTTTTTTTTTTTTTTTTTTTTTTTTTTTTTTTTTTTTTTTTTGCAGTAATAGATGAGGCACAAATACCTCCTGCTTTTCCAACACTGCAACAAAAAGGACACTAGTCAAGGGTAACAGTGAAATTAAAATTAAAAAAAATACAAAAGCCTAAGGTCTGGGAGAAAACCTGACTACAGTCTACATGTAGAAACTTGTAAATGACTCCAGCCTCGTCTTCCAATTGCACCACTTCACAGATCACAGAGTAGGGGTGTCCTAACAGAAAGGACACAGCCAGGCTCAGCTCGCCAGGATGGTGGGCCTCTGCCCATCTGCCTGCATTCTGCCCAGCTAGCTCAAGTTCACACCTTGCTACTCACATGCTGCCGGCTTTCAAAGTGACTGGTACATATCATATGGCCAGGTTGTCAGAGGGACAGCGCTCTCCCTGACAACCCCGCACTCACCTTGGTCACAGTGGCCCCCAGCAGTGGCTGGGAACAGGTTGTATCTGTTTGGGGTCTCAGCACTGACAGATACATCGGGCATTTGGTGACTGTGTGTGGACCTGAGACCCCCAAAGAGCCCTGAAAGGTTGCTGGTCCTGTACTAACCTGGCCACATCCCTCAGCTTGTGCAGACTTGGGGAAACAGGCAGAACAGCTGTTCTCTCCCCAAAGGAAAGCGCCAGAAGCTCAGCAAGCGAGCGTGAGACTCTTTCCTAGTCAGAGCACTGCAATGATGAGGGCTCTAACAAGTGGTCCCATCCCGTCTCCTGGCTTAGCATCTGCTCCAAGAATCCTATGTGTCTGGTGGCCAAAATGAGCCAAGACCAGGATGCAACAGGGATCAAGTGTCAGGAGCAATTCGGTTGCAGACAGGGCCCTTGGATGTGTTAGTGAGCCAAAGAACGCTCTGGGGGAGCTAAAAGCCACACCCCAGCTCCCAGAAAGTAACTCATGTACAGAGGGGCAGGTCTGGAATGCAATATATTGTGAAACAGTGCGAAGCCTGCCAGGAGGCTGGCCAGGCCAGGCTGAGGCTTAGCAGGTTGTGCTGATGTCCCCAGCCTTCTGCACCCTCATGCACCAGGGCTAGGAGGGTGCAGACTGGCTTTGTACGCAGAGTGACCGGACCCGGCCTGCCAGCCGCCCAGAGAGCAGAGTGCACTGAGTGAAGGCAATGGTGAGGGGTGGTGTGCAGAGCCCAGGGCTTCTCCTGAAGGACCAGTAGCTGGGCCCACCAAGCAGCCAAGACTTGAGGATGCTCTAGAGTTACAGAGCATGTCTGGCCCACTTCCAGGGCCCAGGACAGGGGATGCTACATGCCACCAACTGTCAAGTAAGGCAACCTACAAGGCCACTTGATTATGTGTCTTTGCCATGGGCTGTGGAGGGACGGGGGAGGAGGAGAGAGCACCACTACGTGTGCACAGGCTGGCCAGAGCTGCTTCCGAGGCCACCTTTCCACACTGTGGCCCACTGGGCATGGAGACACGGTGAGTGGCTACCAGGGCAGTGAGGCAGGTTCACAGCTCCACTGTGTTCTCTACAGTAGGAGTGTGGACTCCTGACTCGGCTCCTTTGCTCATCCTGATATGCCTCAGAGTGGGGACTTGGAGGGTGTTGGCACAATTTTAAAGGCAGTGTGTTCACTTTGGGAGGTGGCGCTGTGGCCGGAGCTTGGACACTCTGAGATTAGCATTACATGCCCCTCTACAGCCTGGTGTAAGGCTAAGCTTCCGAGTTAGTGTCTGAGGGAAGGGCCGTCTGCAAGGCCAGCTGGGGTTGTGTTTGTCATTAATGAGAGCACGTGTGTGTCTGTGCACACCTGAACCTTGGTTAAGTTGTGTCAGCAAGGAAGAGTTTCTGTAGGGAGGGAGAAAGCTGTGTTCCCAGGTTTTCAGATCAACACCAGAGCCACGGCGTGGATTCAGTAGTTTCACAGTCCCCGACTCAGTAGCTATCGCTGACACTCCCACGTCTTCTTGCCCGGAGCTCGCTGGTGTGGTTGGTAGTCCAGCACTCTTGAGCCAGGTATTAGATGGTATGGACTGGAGATGCCCACTGCAGGTCCACGCAGGTGGCAGACACACCAGAGACACATGGCCACAGGCCACGGAGGCCACGAGAGGACGGCAGAGGGGCTGTCTCTCACTGCAGCATGATGTCTTTCAGGTTCTCCTGCAGGATGGTGTCCTTCACAGCGTGGAACACAAAGCGGATGTTCTCGGTGTCGATGGCGGTGGTGAAGTGGTGGAACAGGGGCTTGCTGCGGTTCCTGCGCTTCCTGTCAAAGCACTGCACCAGGTAGCGCTGGACGTCCTCCAGCCGGTGCGGGTCACCCTTGAAATCCGGGAAGTGCTTCTTAATGCTCACCGACTTCACCTTCTCCACCAGGAGGTCCATCTTGTTGAGGAAGAGGATGATGGAGACGTTGAAGAAGAGCTTGTTGTTGACGATGGTCTCGAAGATGTTCATGGACTCCATCAGCCGGTTGGTGCGCCTGTCCTCCATGAGGACCTGGTCGTACTCGCTTGAGGACACCATGAACAGGATTGAGGTGATCCCGTCGAAGCACTGGAACCACTTCTGGCGCTGTGACCTCTGGCCACCCACATCCACCATCTTAAATGGGATTTTCTTTATAACGAAGTCATGTTCCACAATTCCCTTGGTGGCCTTTCTAGCCAGTAGGATGTCTTGCTTACTGGGGAAGTAGTTCTGGAAAACATGAGGAAGGCAGACATTTGGGAAGGAAGGAAGCCAGGGAAGGATGGCAGAGGGACTGGCTGCAGGAGAAAGATACAAGACAGGGACCTCTGCAAGAACATTTAACCAAAAGTGAAAAGCAAGTCTCACTGACAAAACTTTAAATCCATCTTGCAATAAAATAACAGGATTGAACACCTCATTTCTTAATGAATACACGCTCTCTGGCTTGAGACAGAATGGCCAGAACCTTCAGTTGGGTCTCATGTAAAATCTCGGCCTGTCTTCTTCACTAGAAGAAATTAAAAATCTTCTTCATTTGTTTCTATAACGTAAGCATCATTTATTTTTCTAGCTTCCAGACCATTTATGTTCTAAAACCTTCCCACTGACTAATTTAGGTTGATACTGTGATCTAAATGAAGCCTTGAGATATTTAGTGTGTTTGCCTTGGGAAACACTTTACTTTTCTTCGGTGCTGCAGATTAAACAGTCTCCTGCATGCTCTGCACTGAGCCATACCCCAACTCCCCAGTGGGGGATTCCAGGCAGGTATCTCCCACAGAGCCACTCCCTAAGGTCCTAATTGTGGCAATTCTCAAACCCTTTAATTCTGATTTTTGAAGGCCTCAGGGATCAGTACATTTGTCTACTCATGTCACAGGGGACAGAAGGTATCCACACTATGAGGCCAGAACAGTGAGATCCAGAGTGAGACACTCAGATAGAAGGGTACTTCAGTCAATAAATCAAAGGGGAGAAAACAGCAGGCAGGAACAATCTGACAGACACTGCGGTGACACTACCTAGTGATGACTGGGGCTCATTCCACATCAGTTCAAAACATTATAAAAGCACCAACATCACCAAGGCAAACCCACCCGGTGACGGGGGACGTCTCCAAGCTGTCTGGGTGCTGGCGGGCACTGGGGGCTCTGCCAGTCTTTCAGGAGCAAAATAGCAGTGCGACTGTGCTTCCAGTTGTCAGCCGTGTGCACTCATCATTGTATTTTTATATTTTACTGAGACAGGTCTCCCAGGCTGGCCTAGAGCCTCCATGCTCCCTCACAGGCCTGCTGAGTGCTGGGCTTCCAGCACATGTAGACCTGAGACTGAGGGGACAGTGACAACAGAGGCGCTCCTGGCAGGCAGGTAGGCAGCTTGTGAGGGACTGCGGGCCTTGGCGCACGCTAGAACTTCTCTACCACAGCAAGTGACAGAAAAGCCTCCTCTGGCCCCAGCCGGGGCTCCCGTGTTTCTCACAGGGACTGGGGTGAAGCCATTCTCACAGGGAGACCCCTTCCCTAAGTGCAGGTGTGTAGAATCGAGCAGGGACATGGCAGATGGCACAATTCACAGCAGCCATCTGACGAGCTGGCCCACAGCGCCACTGGAGCCCCTCGTCTGCTTTGGTCTCCACTGCAGGTTTTCTAACCCTGGATCGTGGTCTGTGGTAGTGGGGGGAGGTGGGCTACTCACCAGCTGGCCAATCCGGTCTAAGTTATCCAGGAAGTACTTCACAGATTCACCCTGTTGTGAAGAAAAACAGTCACAGCTCAGACTTGCCAGAGGAAGCCAGAGTAACAGATGGAAGGATGGGACTGGGGGCAGAGCGGGCACGGCTGCTCTGCTGTGCAACAGGAGAGCAGTGTCTAAGAAGGCAGAGACTGGCTGGGTGCTGCTTTTTTTTTTTTTTTTCCCCTGTTAACTCGTCACCTAGGAAGAGGGACTATCAATTGGGGAGTTTTTGCATCAGGTTGGCCTACAGGCATTTTCTTAATTAATGATTGATGCTGGCGCTGGCCCACTGTGGATGCTGCCACCCCTGGGAAGGTGGTCCTTTGGTTGTACAAATTAAAAGATAGATGAGCAGACCAGAAGTGAGGCAGTGGGCAGCACTCCTCCATGGCCTCTGCGTCAGTTCCTGCCCTGCTGTCCCTCAGTGATGGACTGTGATATGAAGTGTAAGGCAGAAAAACCCTTTCCTTCCCCAAGCTGCTCTGGGTCACAGCAATGGAAAGCACAACAGAACGGTACATGTGATTTAAACAACGGCCCAGGTGTGGCCGTACACATCTACAGTCTCAGCTCTTGGGAAGCTGAGACAGGAAGATTACTACAAGTTCTGGGCCAACTTGGGCTACAGAGAGAATCCCAATCCAGGTAGACCTATAGAGCAACACTCTACTTCAGAGAAACAAAACAACAACCAAACAGAACAACTCCCAAACTCCACAACTTAAAGAAAGAAAAAGAACAGAACAGAACAATGCTGTTTGAGGCTGGAGCTGCAGCTCAGTTGCTAGCCTGTCTGTCGAGCATGCAGGCCGAGGCCCGCAGAGCACTACACAAACCGGCTGGTGTGCACAGCTGGAATCCAGGGCACTCTCAGCTACAGTGCCAGTGTGAGGCCAGCCTGACTTAAAACAAGCAAGCCTCAAACCCCATCATCCCACAGCTCTAGCCCCAGATCTAAACTCTTCTTCTCGGTGCTTCCCTGCTTCCCTCTGGTGCAGATGGTGGATACTGTCTCAGGCCACACCAGCAACAAGGGCTGGGGCGAGAAGTAAAACAAGAAGTTTTGCCTCTGACACACATGGTCCAAGGGCTTCAGGTGCTGTCTGTAAAGATGCGAGTCCAGCTTCTAGAAGCCTCTGTATGATCCATGACACAGAATGAGGAGAATCTTTGGTGATGAGTTTTTCTGCTGGATCACAAACTGAGCCACTCAACAGCCAATGCCAGTCCCTGCATGCATCACTCATGGCCCTGACCTCTAGGCATGCTGGGTAACTGAATGCAATGGCACTTACAGGGCCAGAGAGGAGAGAGGCTTCTAGGCCACAAATAATGGGAGTGACACAGAGTGCTGAGTAAACAGCACACGAAGCTTCCTTCAGAAATCAAAGGCTGGACAGGCAAGATGGCTCAGTGGTAAGAGCACTTGCTGCCAAGGCTGACGACCTGAGATTGATGCCTGAATCCTATGAAGGCAGAAACTGAGAACTGACTCCACAAAGTTGTCCTCCGACCTCTACATGTGTGCCATGGCTTACATGTGCCTATGTGCACCCACACACAAAATAAATGGAGGAGGAGGAGGAAGAAGAAGAGGAGGAGAAAGAGGAAGAAGAATAAAGTAAGCAAACTGAAGACTAGAAAACAATTCTTCTGTGAATTCCAAAGAGCGTAGCTGTCTAAATTCTATAAGAACCTTCGTCTGAAAGATGACAGTAGGCACAGGTTCACCTGCTGCCGTCACTTTGTGCATTCTCACAGAAGTGTACAAAGGCAAGGTCACACACACGCAAAAGGATGGCGGTGAAACAAAAATTATTCTTTTGTTTGATGCGTGTATGTTGTGCATGCCTGTGTATGTGTGTGTGTGTAGGCCAAAAGAGAGGCTCGGGTATCATCCTCTGACACAGGGCCGGCCCCTCAGTGGTCTGGAGATCATCAACTAGGCTAACTGGCCCAGAGTTCCTCCTGTCTTTGCCTACAGATGCTGGGATGTTGGCTCCCTATGTGGGTTCTGGGGCTCAAACTCAGGTCTGCATGCTTGTGTGGCAAATACACTGCCACCCAAGCCATCTCCCAAGTGGCACATCCTAGGTCTTCAAGGATAGGCCACGACAGGGCACCCATTATAGATTGTGACTTTCTGACAAAAAGTTGACAAAAATCAGCCTCTAAGAGTGGTTTATTTTTTGTTTTACTTTTAAAACCTTTGAGATCTTGTCTAATGATGCAGCCTAGGCTGGCCTGAGCTAATGATCCTCTTGCGTCAGCCTTCTCTGTGCTGAGACGGCAGATGTACACAGCCCAGCTCTTGTTTGTCTGTCTCTCTGTCCCTTGGCCCAGATGGCCTAGAGGAAGAGGTGACCAGTCACTTCCTTCCTGCTTGGAGGGAAGGTCGTAGGGAAGATTCAAAGGAGAGGGTTTTGTTCTAGGGATGGCAGCACTCACGTTTCCCTGCATCAGCCCCCACGGTATGCAGCAAAGACAGCCCTGTGGTTGGCAGCCAAGCTCTGAGGTAGGAAGAGGCACCTGACGCCCAGAAACGAGCTCTCATCTCTATAGGCAGCCTGTGCTCCTCACATAGCTGTCCCACCCTGCTTGCATGGAAGGCGTTTCAAGAGACCAAGTGGGTCAGCCTGTGCTGACTTTCCCCTCTCCTGGTCCTGTCTCCTCTCTCAACACAAAGGCAGGAAGCATCTGGATCATAGTGGCTCCACCATGTCACCCCAGTAGGCTGGGCAGGGGTGACAGCTCACAGCCTGGGCCACTCCCTTTTGGTTCTACTAGAATAGTAGCATAAGCAGAAGGAAGGAGGAATCCTTCTATGGGGCTTTAGGTGCATGCTTGCATGCATGCACGCGTTGTGTGTCATCCTCAGGAACACTGTCCCCTCCTCTGACCATGGTGTCTCATGGTCTGGAGCAGTGTGTATGTTTTCAAGGCTTACTAGTGGTAGGCATTTCCCTGTTTGCTAGCTTATGTGGTGGCATCAGCAGAAGGAAGGGAGTCCCTAGTGCAGTAGTGATTCAGGGTTGGCGAGACAGCACAGTGGTGTGCGCAGGGACTTTGGAGGCCACCGTCGAGGGTGGTGGGTAACGAGGAAGACCTGAGAAAAGTCTTTATTGGCAGCTCCAAGAACATGGCGATGTCAGTCACACACCTAGATGAGGGCACAGACGACACCTGGACTGCTGCAGGTGTGAGAGCCTCGTCCTGTCCCGACTCTCAGCTCATATGTGCGACACTACCTGGATGCTAGGCATCTGTGGCTTTCAGTTGCTATACAACAGCCGTTTGCTATGCAGCCACAGAAAGGAGTAATTTAGGGGTAAAGAACTATGAGCTATAAAAGGGAACGTCCTGCTGCCCAGTGTGCCCTCAGCCCCAGCAGTCTAGAGCCTCAGAGGTCCTGGTTACTGCATAAAGACACAAAAGTCTTTACCCCGTTAAAACCCCTTAGAGATTCTTTTTTTGTTTGTTTGTTTTTTGTTTTTGTTTTGAGACAGAGTCTCACCATTTAGCGTCTCCTGGAATTCACTCTATAGGCCAGGCTGACCTTGAATTCAGAGATCTGTTTGCCTCTGCCTCCTGAAGGCTGGGTTAAAGGTGTGGTCACAAAGCCTGGCTTTCTTTTAAAATCTTTTTTCAAAGCTTATTTATGTGTGTGTGTTGGGGCAAGGGGGAGGAGAAGAGAGAGGACAACTTGCAGGAGTTGGCTTCAAGGGCTGAGTGGCACTTTTGCCTACTGAGTCATTTCCATAGCCCAATGTGTACTTTTCAAGGCTGCCTATGCTAGACACCTCCTCTTTCCTAGTTTAGTGACCCTTTGACTGTCCACTGTCTAGTACTGTGCAGATGACCCTCAGGCAGAGAGAAGGACCTACCCACCCACCAGCAGAGCTCCTAATAAACAGTCAGCAAACCCTGCGCCTGCTGGGAAGTGAGTCAGCACCTGTTTCTTCAGCTTCTTCTGGAAAGCCCCTGGGTTTTTACCCTATTCCCAAATAAAGGAAAGACCTGGAAACCAAAACACTCAGTATTTCAAGCTTCCAATAATCCTTGTGTGAGACATGAAAACTGAGCTGGGCAGTGGTGACTCACACCTTTAATCCCAGCACTTGAGAGGCAGAGGCAGGTTGATCTCTGAATTTGAGACCTACAGAGTGAGTTTCAGGACAGCCAGGGCTACATAGAGATACCCTGTCACAAACAAACTGAGTGAAATGAAAACTGAGTATGCTCCCCATCCCCACCCCGGCTGAGGTACCTAGAGCATCATATTCGAATGCTAGACAAGGATCTACCACTAAGCCTAGCCCTCTCTATTTTTCATTTTGAGACAGGCTCCAGGCAAATTGCCCAGGCTAGCCTTGATCTTTCAAACCTTCTGTCTCAGCTTCCAGAGTAGCTGGGATGAAAGACCTGTGCTACCTCTGAGAACATTTTCAAATATATATATGTATATAAGATATTTCTCTCTCTCTCTCTCTCTCTCTCTCTCTCTCTCTCTCTCTCTCTCTCTCTCATACACACCCACGTAAATAAACTTTCAAAAATGTTTTTAAAAGAAAGCCAGGTATTGTGACACACATCTTCAATCCCAGACTCCAGGAGGCAGAGGCAAACAGATCTCTAATTTCAAGGTCAGCCTCTGATATTCTCATATTCTCTCTCTCTCTCTCTTTCCCTCCCTCCCTCCCTCCATCCCTCCCTCTCTTCCCCGATCTATCATCTATCTATCTAATATCTATCTATCTATCCATCCATCCATCCATCCATCCACCCACCCGCCTACCTACCTATCTAGTGTGCTCATCAGACACGCTTCACAACAGAGAGGTGATGAGTAAGTGGTGGCCGGCTTGTTATGGTAGGAAGGTAACTTTGCCCTGAGGAAGTCTCAGAGCCTGGGAGCCTGCTGCCTGAGAGGCTGGTGCCCAGTGTGAATGTGCCCACCCACTCTGAGTTCAGTGGACACCTCGCTTAGCCCCACCATTAACAACGCATCTCAGAAAAAAAATGTAATGTTTGCCTAAGAAGTCAGGGTAAGAAGTTCTTTTTGGGGAAGGGGGGTGGTGGCCTCAAACCCACACAAACACCCAGCTAGTAACATTTCTCTTTTGCTCTCTGTTTTCAGGGTCACATGTAGCCCAGGATGGCCTCCAATGCAGAGTGCTGGGATTACAAGCATGTGCCATCATGCATTGACAAGTGCAGTACAAGTATTTATACACATAAAGTTAAAACATAGGCAAAACTAAACACTAGTTATAAAAATTAATAGATAAGCCAGGCATGGAGGCACATACCTACAACGCCAGCTCTTGGAAACACCGAGACAGGGGCAGCCCAGCCCGGGATACACAGAGATAACACTAAGCAAGACCAAGCCTCCCTAACACATCCAGTGTGCTTCTGACGAGCAACACAGCCAGGGCCTTCAGCTGCTAACAACTTGCTGCAACAGGAGAGCAGGTGTCACTGTCTTCCAGCTACAGACGCCAAATGAGGTGTAGGGTAAGGAGCCGGTCCAGGTGTGAGCTGTATGTTTCTCAAAGTTGCCAGTTAGCCATATTTAGGTGACAGGACACAAGAAAGATAAAGGCATAAGTGCTCTGAACTCAGGACAGTGGCTCTGCTGGCTGGAGGCTGTGGTGTTTATGAGGTTTACCAGTGTTCACTAGTGTTTTTAATATTGATTGTGGTATAGAACTATTTAATACTGGTTATGGTACAGAACTGTTTGGCTACTTCTAAAATGTTTTCAGGCCTAATCTTGTAGTTGTCCAGGATGTGAGAGGTATTTATACATTTCATTATTTTTAGTTTATTATTATTGTTGTGTGTTCATGCACATGCAGGTGCATGAAGGTTAGATGGGTTGGCTCCCTCTTCTGTGAGTTCTAGGGGTCAAACTCGGATCATGTAGCTTGCAAGGCTAGCTCTTTTAACCCACGCAGTCAGCTCTCTCTCCAGCCCCTGTATGAGCTTTTTAACATAGGTCAACTTACTTTCCTGGAACACTTGTACATTGTGTGGAGGCCGGCGATCAATGCTGGCTATCTTCTGTTGATTGTTTAAGGCCTTACTTTTCCCTTTTCTTTCTTCTTCTTTGTTCTACCTTATTTTCTAAGACAAAGTGTCTCACTGAACCTAGAGCTCACCAGTTGGGCTAGACCGGTCAGCAAGCACCCTGCCTACTCTAACAGGATCTGCCTGTCTAATCCTGTCAGTGCAGGGATCTGAACTCAGGTCTCTACACTTGTGCAGCAGCACTTTACCCACCAAGCCACTTCCCCAGCCCCTATTCTTATTAGGCTGTTTTGACATAGGGCTTTACTATACAGCCCAGGTTGGCCTGGGTCTTGATTCCCTCCCTCAACTTTCTGAGTGTGTACCACCATGCTTACTTGAGGCTGTTGTGACCAGAGTCAAACTACTCAGGTCTACTTTGGGATGTTTTTTTGGCATCCCCACGCCATTCCTTTCCTCCTGAGCCTGAGTCCAAATACTCTGAGTTGACCTGCAACATGGAGGGTATGACCTGATATAACTGGTTTCAGAATAAACCAGAGTGACCAATCCGAGTGGGCAGTGGTGGAGACTTACAGATGCCCCTCCAGAATCCATCCAGACAGAGCTGGTGCTACCTCTTTCTGCATATGATGTGAAGACATCTCTGATGAGCCCCATGGAGGCGCATGCTTGTGAAGGTGTAGTCACAAGCACACCCTAAACCAAGACAGTCTGCTTGTCCTGTCCTGAGGTTCCCCAGGCTCCTCCCCTAAGACCACCCTCACTTCCTTCCCCAGGCAGGTTGTGTGGGAATCGTAGTTTCTCCCTCAGGGCTGCAGGAGCTGGCCCAGCTCTGCTTGATGCTGATGGGCAGCCTGAGTTCCCTCAGAACACAGTGCTCTCCTGGAGCTGTCCCACTCCAGCACATTCCAGCCCAGCCCTCATGGGTCCCCAGTCCTCTGCAGATACCCTGTTGCTGCAGGCCCCATGACAACCTGGCTCTGCTGCCTCTCCAGACCCCAGTTTCTCCCTGATCCCATTGCTGATTCCAGGCCGACAAGGACGATGTTTATTTGGGGGTGGCTGACATGAGGGTAGGACTTGTGACATTACAGAAGGAAAGTAGGAAAACTCTATGCAAGTTTCTTCAATTTATCTGAAGCTACTGAGGTCCACAGGAAGAGAAAGCTGAGAGAGGCATGCTTCCTGCAGGCCAGCCAAGACCACTGCCATCTAGTCTAGTTAATTTATCAGGCAGCCCGTTTTACAAACGGCATGCCTTTGTTATGTGTATGAGTATTTTGCCTGCATGTATGTCTGTGCTCTGTGTATGTGCCTGGTACCTGCATGTATGTCTGTGCTCTGTGTATGTGCCTGGTGCCTGCATGTATGTCTGTACTCTGTGTATGTGCCTGGTGCCTGCATGTATGTCTGTGCTCTGTGTATGTGCCTGGTGCCTGCATGTATGTCTGTGCTCTGTGTATGTGCCTGGTGCCTGCATGTATGTCTGTGCTCTGTGTATGTGCCTGGTGCCTGCAGAGGCCCGAAGAGGTGCCAGATCCTTTGGAACTGGACTTAAGGATGGTGGTAAGCCATCCTGTAGGTGCTGGTCATCAAGCCTGAGTCCTCTGCAAGAACAGCAGATGTGCAAACACACCTTCAAGCCAGTCTCGCAGCTTAGAGTTCAAACTAAATGTTACTTGATTTACAACTTCTGGCTGTTTTTTTTCTTTTTAAATTAATAAATCAATTGATTTATTTACAAACAGAGTCACATGTAGCCCCAGCTGGCCTCAAACTTGCTTTGAAGCCTAAGCTGACCTGCTTTACCACTCTCTGCTTTTCTTTTGGGACAGGGTCTCCTACTGAGCTGGAAGCTAGTCTGGTAGCTAACAAGTCCCAGCAATCTGCCTGTTTTGGCCTTGGTAGTGCTGGGGTTACAGGTGTGTGCACAGGCACACCTGGCTTTTTATATGGGTGCCAGGGATTTGAACCCAGTTCCTCATGCTTACACAGCAAGTACTTTTATCTATCAGCTGCACCATCTCCTCAGCTCCTCAGGTACACACACACACACACACACACACACACACACACACATTAAAGTTCAACAAAAAGCATTTGCTACTGAAAATGTGGGAGAACCCAAACAAATGAAAAGATGGGGCTGTTAATGAAAGTGGTGGTGATGTGGGAGAATGCTTGTCTAGCATGCCAAACCCTAGTACCACACCATACACACACACACACACACACACACACACACACACACACACACACACACACACACACACGCTTGAACTCTGTGCCTCACTATGTGCATGGCCTGAGAGAACAGAAGTGTGGACTACAAAAGGTTACAGACCAGATGCTGCCGACGAGTGAAGAGCAACTGTGTCTCCCACAGACTACTCTAGGCCATCTAAATAAGGGCAGTGGCTCCTCTCAGAGAAGAACAAGGGCACAGAGCTGAAAGACAACAAGGGGCCAGGCAAGTCCCTCCCATTTGGTGGTGGAGGCTTGCCAAAGGGAAGGGGTCACAGCATCTTCCTGCTGTATGACAAGGCCTTGACCTCCCCCACTACAGGCTGAGCAAAAGGGAAAGAACAAGGCTCAAAGCAGCGTCCGCCTGCCAGACACTGAGTCATCCCTGCTGTGGGGGCAGTGGGCTCTCTGAAGCAAGGAGAGGCAAGCTCTGCCATGCAGCCCAGGCGCTGTGGCCAGCTGGGAGGCCAGGCTGAGGGCAGGGAGGCCCAGGCTCCCCTGTAGGCCTGTTCAGGCCTCCCGCTCCTCATAAAGAGCCCTTGTGTTGTCTTCTCTCTTGCCTGATGCTCTAAATCCTGGGCCTGTGGCCCCAGGACCACTGACTCAGCAAGCCATCCCTTCAACCAGCACTCTTGATTTGGGTTTGGACAGGGAGCTGAGATCTCCTTCCTGGCTTCTGACCAGAGACAACAAACAGAAGTTGCCTTCTCCTCTCTTCTCAGAGGTTCTCACTTCTTGAATGTTCTGTTGATGAGAGGTTATTGGGATTTTATGAGACCCTGCCCCAACACACACACACACATACACACGCACGCATGCACATAGGCACGAACGGTGGTATGCACAGTGGTGCAAATAGCATAATTGCTGTTCTCGTGTCCCTCTTGAGATGTAGACACAGAATGACCTCATCTGACCATGAATGGCAGCACACACTTGCCAACTTGCCAGTGTGACAGAGTCAGATGGCAGATGCTAAGCTCCAGGACAAGTGGCCCTCTGAGGGATGCTCCCCTTGTTGGCTCACAATGAGCCAAGGCCTTGTCTGACACAGTAAACTCCCTTCATCCACCCTGGCTACTGTTTGAAGCTAACACTGTGACACACCTGCCACTCACAGACCAGATGCATGTGCACCAGGAGGGTTCTGACACCAAGAGGCCCAGGGTCTAAGGCTGGCTCAAAGCAGAAGAAGAGGAACAGGAGGAGGAGGAGGAGGAGGAGGAGGAGGAGGAGGAGGAGGAGGAGGAGGAGGAGGAGGAAGAAGAAGAAGAGGAGGGGGTAGGATGAAGAGGAACAGGAGGAGGAGGAGGAAGAGGGAAAGAAGGAAACAAGCAAGCAGAAGCTGGCTGAGGCAAGAGGTCCCTAAATGCAAAGCCAGCCTGGGTTACATAGCAAACCCCTGCCTTAAAATGCAAAGCAAACTGAGGGCTGGGATGGAGCTCACGGTCGTGCACTTGCCCAGCATATATGAGGTCTGGACTCAACTCTCAGTACCATCTTCTCACAAAAGAAACAGAGTTCTGCTCGCTGGTCACCAGCAGACCGCTTCCACACAGATCCCTATGGAGGGAGTGCATAGGCCCAGGCAGGAAGGACTGAATGAATGAATGAAACTACTTACATGAAACCAACTTGCCAACCAACCAGAGTGCAAACCCTAGCTAACATTTAAGTTTCCTGATATTCCCGCTTTCCCTCTTTATGGATGTGAAGTAAGCACCCCACTTGGCTTTCCCTCTTCTAACTGGTTTCAGGGCGGGAGTGGTAGTACACGTGTATAATCCCAGTGCTTGGGGAGCTGAGGCACAGAGATCCTGAGTGATGGAGGGACAAGTCTGTCTCAAACCAAACTGAACTAATGCGCCAGCTATTCAAGAATGGAGACTTGAGGCTCCTCTGACAGCAGTGCCACTGAGAGGGCTCATCACAGCACAGTCTGGAATGCTCAGAAGCCAACTCCAGGCCACCTCGGGGGACCTCCTTGGAGCAACACTACACGTTTACGCAGGAATAGCGCCAGGTGAAGTGTCATCTTCCCATAGCCTGAGCAGCAGGGACTTTTTGAACAAAGAGGACATTTGAAAGGTGTCAATGACTTGTCTCTCAAAGCAACATGTTTTCCACATTTTGGAGAATTTAACTTGATGTTTTTGAAAAATGTCAAAGCTTAGTAAATAGAAGTATAACACAGACTTTGGTTTCTTGAAGTTGGCTAGGGAAGATAGAATATTTTATCACATTATACCCTATAGCCAGTGAGTTCCTATTTAGAAGAGAATGTTCATTGAGAAACTGGGAGGTGGGAGTGGGTGGGAAGAGCGACCAGAGTTTGGTTGCCAGTGCCCACATCAGATGACACACAAGTGCCTGGAACTCTAGCTTCAGGGAATCCAGGAGCTCAGGGCAGGCCTCTGAGGACAGCCACAAGCAAGTGCATATGCACACACAGACACACACACACACACACACACACACACACACACACACACACACACACTCTTTGAGTCTGTAATGGCATGGATAGAAAGGGGGAGGCATCAGAGCAGGCTTGTTCGCTGGTCATTATTCACAGTCCTCTAAATGTTTACCTAGAAAGACAAACTCCTCCCCAGGGAACGACCCCACCAGAACAATCAGCAAAGTTACTATTATCAAGGGACCCCAATTCTCACAGAAATCAGGAGAATGCTGGAAGGGAGAAACCACAGCATAAAAGCATAAAGCCATTAGTGAGCTCTGCCCATATGCATCTCTCATTTAAAAGCTTCCCAATACGGTCGGTCTGGTGGTTCAGGCTGCAATCCTAGCCTCTAGGAAGGCTGAGACAGGGAGATCTCAAGTTCATGGCCAGCCTGGGCATCTGAGTGAGACTGTCCCAAAACACAAAGTGAGAAGCGGGCTGGGCTGGAGCTCAGTGGTACCCCTGCCCAGCACGCGCAAAAACCTGGGTTCAAGCTCCAGTACAGAGCTGTTCATAGCAACACTGTCCTCAGTGGAGAGCACACTGTTCATCCACACACTGCAACACAGCAACAAAAATGCATGGCCTCTTGATACTGGATGCACGGGTAACTTGAGGGAATCTGAGACTTGTTAATGCTAAGCCAAAGCAGTCAGCCATGGGCTAGCCCAGGGAAAGGCTCAGCAGGTAAAGCGTCCTCAGAACCTACGGAAAAACCAGGGCATAGAATGGGTCTGAAGCACCAGCACTGGGAGCAGTGGAGGTTAATATTCATTCATTCAGTCAGTCATTCAGTCATTCAGAAATCCTGCCTCAAAATTTAAGGTAGAGAGAGCTGGAGTTGACTCAGCTGTTCAGAGCACTGGAAGCTCTTGCAGAGGATGCAGGGTTCATTCCTAGCCCTTACGTGGTACCTCACAACCCTCTCTCTCTAACTCCAGTTCCTGGGGGACCCAACGGTCTCTTCTAGCATCTTTTGGGCACCAGGCATATACACGGTGCACAGATACACATGAAAGCAAAAACATTCACACACACAAAATAAATAAAATGAAAAATGCTTTAAAAAGTAAGACAGAGAAATCAGATGTAGTGACACATTCCTTTAATGTCAGCACTCAAGATGCATCTCTGTGAGTTCAAGGCCAGCCTGGACTACTTAGTGAGTTCCTGACCAACCAGTGCTACATGAGATCCTGTCTCAAAACAATACAAAGCAAAGATGAAGAACTGACAGAGGATAGTGACAATCTCTGGCCTCTATATGTACATGTACCGTGTTGTTTCCTTCTCCTCCTGCCCCATATTGTGCTCCACAGCAGCACAATAAAATAACAACAGAAAGAAAGCAGCTATTGTTTGACTGCATTTACAGGAAACACCCGAGGATGGCTGAGAGTCTGGCTGGGCTGGGAGCTGGGGCCAGTGTGGATGGGCGGGATGAATCTCACTGGTGTGATGGAAATGTTTTAAAAATGGTTTTAGGGTGATGTTTGCACAACTTGGGGAAATTTACTAAAAAGTCCTTGAATTATACACTTCTAAAAAACTGAATAAAAAGAACAAAATTTCCACAAAGCCAGCTTATTTACTTAAGACAGCTCCTGCCTTGCTTGCGAGGAGGATTAATCATCTCCGTTTAATAATCCTGAGCAGCTCAGTGCGGGTTCAGGGCTAAGATCTACTTCAGAGCCTCAGCTCACAGGGCAGGAACGCTCCAATTATGCAGTCTTGAAACAGGCTGTGTGCATCTTTATTAAACCACAGCTATTTGACAAAATAGCAGCAGGAAGTTAAACAGACCCCGCATGTCAATTAAAAGGAAACTGGGTAAAAGCCCTAAATGGAACTACAAGCTCCAGCAAGTTCCCTTCAAAGGTCTTCAGAGGAGAGTGGCTAGTCCTTCCCTCTGTGGGCCTCTGGGAAGGAAGGTGGGGAAGCTGCAGCCTGTGCTGCTAGAGTGGGGGATTCCCAAGTAGATCCCCATTTCCTCACCGCATCAAGGAAATGAAGCCTGTTCCATAGAGAACCAGTGTCTTCTGTAAGAGCAGCAGGCGCTCGCTCTAAACCACCAAGCCATCTCTCCAGCCCCACAGAATTTTTTCTCATGTAAGATAAAATCCTTCCCTAGATGACAATGGAGCCAGATGTGTTGGTTCAGCCTGTAATCCTAGTACTCACTAGCCCAGCACCCCCGCCCCCCCAAAAAAAAATCACCAAAAAAATCACCAGAGTTCAAGGCCAGCCTCGGCTGTGGAGTATGACAGTCTCTGAGGCAAAATAAAGAGGTGGGAGGGAAGGAGAGAGGGAGGGACGGAGGGAGGGAGGGATGGAGGGAGGAAGGGAGGGAGGGAGGGAGAAAAGCTATGTTTATAGCATGTCTCACAAGAGAGGGGAATAGGGGCAGAATTATTACAACCTTGTTGCCTGTTAGAAGTTTATCAGGATTTTACAGCTCTAAGGTGGGAGGCTGCAAGGTTAGAAAATACCAAAAGAAAACATGGGAAGATGGGAGAGAAAGGGAGGAGGAAGGGGGACAGGAGAAAGAGGAAGAACTGGCCCAGACAGCCATGGCAGCGCTCACAGTAAGAAGCCAAAAATAAAAACAAACTCCCAAACCCAAAACAAACAAACAAACAAACAAACAAACAAACCCTAAGAGATGACATTAGAGACACTGTGACTTCGTGAACAACCAAAAAAAAAACACTGGGCAGTGCTTTCAAGCAGGAGTCACCTGAGAGTTCTAAAACCAGAGGAGAAAGTGGGGAACACTCAGGGTTAGGGTTGGGGGGGGGGTGTTAGGGTTAGACTGTGCCTTCAGAGTGGATTTCCCATCCAACCTCTGGCCACCATCTCTGCCCATTCTAGGAGCCCAGGCACCCAGGGCTCCCTCCCCAGCCAGCAGGGCCTTGTCAACAAGGTCATTAGCACCTTCCAACTGATGGACAGATGAGCACCTGACTGTTGGTCACAGATCCAGCTCTGCTATGAAGACAACTGGAGAAAGAGTACAACCTTTCCTCTAAGGAGGCTAGCCTGCACTTTCTAGAAGGCTCCTCAAGGCGTCGGCACTACTCTCACCCAGCAGAGCTTATGTTCCTGGGACTATCCTAATCCTCATGCCAGCTGAGATACTGTGTGGAGGTTTCTGGCTCAGAAGCATGACTTCTACACCACTCGAATTACACTTCACAATTAGCTGTGACAGGGATTAGCACTGACTTCATGCCCTGTTGGTATCATGGCAGTAGAGTTTTGTCATGTCTCTGTGTCACAGCTTGGGGAATTCAGTGACTGTCAGCTGGCCTGGTCAAGGCCATGGCCTGCTCCATGTGTTGTATTCCACTTGAGTGTGCCTGGGTTTTCTCAGATTCTGAGCAAACTCTGGCTGTTGAGAGGGCAGCCTTGGGGCCTCTCCCCTCCTTTGCACCAGTGGGTCCTATAGGGATTGAGACTGGACTGGCCGGACTGGCCTCAACTCTTAGTTGGTGAAATTCTTAGAGACTTAGGAAGCACTAATTATGTTAAATGCCCATCCAGGCTGGGTGCACAGATGAGGTAGGTGGACTGGAAAGCAATAATCTACTGTGTCATGAAGCAAAGGAAGACCTTTCCATAATAGAAAAGCATGTGGATGCCAGAAACCTAAGTGACTCTCTCAAGCCATAGCATCTGACATCTATAACCATTTGTGTTCAAGCTTAAAGAAAAAAGGTCTCCCCCCACCCCCAGGCTGATGGCAAAAATCTCAGGACAAGATTTGCCAAATGTCTGAGTGGGCAGAGAATAATGGGTGCTCTGTGAACATGACATTTCTCTTCTGACTAAACATCCAATTAAAGGTGAAGACCAGAGAGCATGCAGAGAAGCCTGTGCTTTGTGTTCTTACAGGTTACGGCACCATGGAGGACTTGGTCAGTGTTCTTGGACTTTCTCACCAAAGCACATGGGAAGAGAATGAATTGGTGAACCAGACTGTCAAAACCAAAGGACAGAATCTGAGGTGCAGAACACAGTAGCTGTCACATGCAAGTTTAATTTTTTTTTAAATAAAAATTTCTCTATATTTTTATTTTATATGCATTGGTATTTTGTCTGCATATTTATCTGCGTATCACATGTGTGTCTGGTGCCACTGTGGCCAGAAGCAGGCATCTGCTGGGACTGGGTTATAGCTGAGTGCTGGGAATTGAACCAGGATCTTTTGGAAGAGCACCTGAACCATCTCTCTAGCCTGTCACTTAGCTTTCTACACATGTGAAACAGGTTCCTTCGAATCGGTTTCTTGGGTGTCTAAGCTTATTCTAACAGACATACCTGCTGGGATGTGGCTTTGCTACTAGGCAGCATTGTTCTCTCTAGCCCAGGCTGGCCTCAAACTTGCAATCCTCCTAACCTTGGTCTTTTGAGTGTTGGCATTATAGATATGCAAGGCAGAACAGTCTTCTATTTTATGGCCTTAATCTGGCTGAAATCTCACCACAAAGTGGACTGAAATGAGCTGCCTTGGGAGACAGAAATTTAAGTGATGGGACCTGGAGACATTTTGGATAACGATCAGTAAAGAGCCACAGGGTAGAACTTGATGTGAGAATCAAGGCTTAAGGACCCCCATGGTGGTGCGTATCTGTAATTCTGGCACTCTGGAGGCGTAGGCAAGAAGATCATGAGTCCAAGGCCAATACCATGAAACTCTGTTCAAATAGGAGACACAGTTTAAGGGATTGACTTTCCTCTGTTTGAGTCTGAGAGCTTAGGATCCCTGTGCCTGGTGCCTCAGCTGGTAGCTGGAGCCTCGGCTAGCTCTATTGATAAATACAGCAGAGAAACAGAACTGTCTGCTCTTTGTGCATTTGAAGAAGCCTCGGCACCAAATGTCAGAGATATTAGGTTCCTTGTTCTAAGAGGTGGGATTTCCTAGGAAGGGAAGGTACTATAATGTCTAGGAACTATAGTAGATTTCCAAATGGGCGGGCATGGTAGGAACAATGGGACATCAGAAATACCTGAGGAGTATCCTGCAGCTATGCTGAGTCCTAACTCAGTCCCCTGGAGTTGATCAAAGGGTGAAGGACCAGACTGCCCTGAGAAGATTTGTACAAGTAACATGGCAACACACGATCTGCCAGCAAGAGAGACAAATGTAGTGGCCGTGGCTGAGTGCTTGTGGGGAACATGAGGTGGAATGTGAGCAGGACAGTACAGATGGGTCTGGAATGTGAGCAGGACAGACAGTACAAATGGGTCTCTACAGGCATGGGCACAGACTCTGCATAGGACTTGCTCAGTCAGGGATGGATACTCACGTTCTTGGTGCCATAAAAAAAAAAAAAAAAGAAAGAAAAGAAAAAAGGAAGGGTGCTGGTGAGGGGAGGGTGGCTAGGGAGATGTCTCAGTAGGTAAAGTGTTTCTATGCAAAAAGGCTGGGATTCTGATCCCTGACGTCTGTGTAAACAGCTGGTCATGGTGGCCATCATTGCTAAGCCCAGCATTAGAGGGTAGAGACAGGCAGATCCCAGGGACTGGCTAGCTAGACAGTCTAACCCAAATGCAGTGAGACAATGACAGGCAGCAGACCTGGAGGGTACAGACTCCTGCTAGCTGCTGAAATGGTAAAAGGAGGTGGGACTTCCACACAGCACGTTACAGCTAGTCAAAGGGAGCTAAACCCAAAGCTTGCTTTCATAAATGCTACATGAACTTCATAAAACATGTTTCTGCAGGGTCTGATTTTTACAATCTATCCCTAAAATGTCTCATGGCTTTTATAATTACAAAAATAATATGCTTTGGGCACAATTAAAAATAAAAATAATTTAGGGACTGATGAGAAGGCTGAGTAAAGGTACCTGCCATCAAGCTGGATAACCTGAGTTTGGGTCCCCAGACCAACACAGTAGGAGAGAACTGACTTCCATAAATTGTCTTCTGACCACATGTCTTTCTTAACACATGAACATGTACACAATAAACAAATATAACACAAATAATCTAGGGCTGAGTATGGCAGTGCACATGTGTATTCCTAACTCCCTTAGGGGCTAAGGCAGGAAGATCATTTGAGACCCAGAGAACTGGACATCAGCCAAGGCAACTCAGCATTATTGTGACATGACAACAGTCAACTCAGAGAATGTATGGCTTTGTGGCTGTGGGCATACACAACAACCATGGGAGCAGAGGTGGTCCAGCCACTCCAGGCTTTACTTGTGTAGACCCGAGGCACGAGTGCCTGTCGTCAGTGACAGACAGACAGACAGACAGACAGACAGATGTGTCCTCCTTCCTGCCACATCAGCATCCAGAGCCTCAGCTCTCTGGCCCTTACCCAGTGCTCCAGTGCTCAGGGTCATCATCTGGCTACCCAGCTCCTAGGAGTGCTCGGGTCACCTCCCTTTTGTGTGCTGTTCTTTATACAGACAACACAACCCACCTCCTTTCTGTTTGCGTTTCCTTACATAAACAACATAACCCTCCTCCTCACACACCAGCTCTGCATGTTCAGCTGTTTGCCTTTTCAGTTCTTAACATTGCGAATCATGACAGACAGAAAGTAAATAAAAGATGCTAATATATATATCTAACAGATACAGCAGAGCTCACGGGGCCAGGGGAGGTGGTGCCCTCTTTAACTCCAGCATTCCAGAGGCACAGGCATGCGGGTGTCTGAGGTTCAGGCCAGCCAGGGCTACAGAGTGAGAACCTGTCTAAACAAGCTACAAAGTGGGACATGACTTGAACCCCAGATGCAGCCTCACAAAACCCTCACTTTATCTTTAAAAGGTAACCTGTGTCAACACTAGGGATCTTTTTACTTCTGTGTAGGGGTGTGTGTGTGTGTGTGTGTGTGTGTGTGTGTGTGTGTGTGTATGTAGGCCAGAGGTTGATGGTATTTCACTTATTTATTTAGACAACACCACTCATCCATTCACATAGGCCGGCCAGCAAGTCCTAGAGACACTGTCTCTATCTCTCTAGTGCTAAGATTACTGTTATAAGTGTTAATAAGTGTTGCTGTTCAGGCTTTTGTTCTTTGCATGTGTCTCTATGTACATTTAATCATACTTCATACTTCATTTATGCACTTCACCACAGTGCAGTTGAATCTGTAGTGCAGTCAAGTTGTACCATAGGACATTTAGACTGGAGCTTGGGTGGGCAGAGTGTTTCCCTGGTAAGCCCTGAGTCCATACCCAATACAACTGGTTGTGGTAGGGCACACCTGAAGCCCCAGCATTTAGGCAGGAGGACCTGGGAGTTCAAGGCCAGCATGGACATATTAGACTGTCTCAAAAAAAGAAAGAAGAAAAGAAAGAAAAGGGAAGGGAAGGGGGGGAGGGGAGGGGAGGGGAGGGGAGGGGAGGGGAGGGGAGGGGAGGGAAGGGAAGGGAAGGGAAGGGAAGGGAAGGGAAGGGAAGGGAAGGGAAGGGAAGGGAAGGGAGGGACGAGATGGGACGGGACGGGACGCCGTGGGAAATTCATATGACAGCCTGAATGTATATAGTATCTGAACCATCTGTGGGACTCACTGCAGAGTTCACTGTCATGAATAAAGTCCTTTAGCGTCCCACTTGACTTCCAAGGAACATCTGGGTTACTTGTGACTATTAAGTAATGCCACTGTGAGCCTTTTCACACACACGTTCCCATGCTCTGTGCCACAGAGAGCCGCATCCTTACTTCAACAACATAACCTGTTCTCTAGATTAGGAGCACCAGTGTGGAGAGCTGCAGGATGCCACGTCCCTACTGCATTTTAGAATCCTCAGATGTCTCAGTGCCTGCTGACCTGGCAGGTCCCTTTTTGAGGCTTTCCCCCATCTTCCTACTGAGCTGCCTGCTTTTTGGACATACAGCATGGAAGTTCCTGAAATGGCCTAGGCACTTGCACCTGAGCAACCACAGACAACCACAGACACTCTCAGTCCATGACTGTGGTGCCTTTGAAGGCAGAGAGGGCTTGGTTTAATGGTACTTACCTTACTGATCTTCCCCTCTTAGGTTTGCATGTTTGTCATTGCTTTCAGACAGGGTCTCATATAGCCTAGGCTGGTCTCAAACCTCATATTCAGGTCAGGCTGGTCTTGAATTCCTGATCCTGCTAGGTCTACCTCCTGAGTGCTGGAATTTATAAGTGTGTAATTCTACTCCTGCCTAGAATTGACTTTTGAAATTCTCCCAGTTCAGATGCTATGGCACACATCTGCAATCCCAGCACCCAGAAGACTGCCATGAGTTACAGGTTAGCCTGGGCTATTGAGCAAGAGCTTATCTTAAAATGAGGTCAGGGTCACGGTGAGGGAGAGGGAGAGAGAGGGAGAGGGAGAATGTGTGTGTGCATATGTGTGAGTGCACGCGCATGAGGTGGGCTTCTCTGCTCTTCCTGTGCTGGGGTGTGGTCCATCTGGAGCTGGGTGATGCTGTGCGTTCACTGACATCTCCATCTCCATCCATACCCCTGCTGCCTTGATTAGTAAAGATATTTAAAATACATTTCTTTATCTGGCCAACAAAGATCTTTGATTAAAAACCAGTTATTCTAGATTTTGTGGGCTACAAATAGTTTTTTCTACTCCATATTCTTGTTCTAAGCTGGAGGTGGGAGGCATAGTAAAATGACCCACATGACATTTATCCTCTAAGCTGCAGCTTGCTGATCTCTCTGACAGGTCCATCTTTGTGCATCTGTGATGTTAAGGATAGCATCCAGGTGCTAGGCAGGGGCTCGACTACTGAGGTATCACTGCACCACAATTCTGCCTCTCATTTTAGCCTTCTTAACAAATAACTTGCTGGGTGTGGCGTTCTTGACCATAATACCTGCACTTAGGAAGCAGAGGCAAGTGGACCCTGTTTTGACAGCCCCTCCAAAATAACAAACAAGCAAACAAGAGCAGCAGCAACAACAAAACCGATACCACTGTCCTCGGAGGACAGTAAACGAAAGCCATAACAAGAGAAAGAAACTAAAGCTGGAGACTCCAAACTCACTACATAGCCTTGATCCCAAGTGTGGACCTGCAAAAGATGGGCACACAGGCCAGTGAGCGGAACTGAGTGTCTCAAAACAAGCCTAAACTTCTGTGGCTGCTTTCCAATAAGGGTGCCATGGCCTTTCAATGGGAAGAAACAGATGGCTGTCAACACCCTGCACTGATACTCATAGTCCACACACACAGAACAATGAGCTCGGACCTTGCCGCTCACAAAACCATCACAAATGCGTCAATATCCTGAGACAGGATAACCCAGCTCTAAGAAGAGAGCCTTGGATTTGGCAAGGACACCAAGATGAAGGACAAAAGAAGTAACAGATAAGCCATTATCATTCTTCCTGAGGCCTCAGACTTCAATATGGAATCTCTTTCCTCTACAGATCCTCTCCGAGGTCCTTTCCTGAAGTTTGCTACTGGCCAGGCTCCTGATACAGTTTGAGACAACCTCTAGTCTGCCTTCAGTTTCACCCAACAGGCTCAAGTCTCCTATCACAGACCCACCTGGAGGTATCATTTCCTGAAGCTCTGGGTGTCAGCCAGCCACCTCAAGTTATAGCTGTCCCAACGCTTTTTAAATGTCACTTTCAATACTGCTCGGTTTTAGCCCCAGCACTTAGGAGGCAGAGGCAGGCAGATCTTGTTTGAGGCCAGTTAGGACTACATAGAGAGATTCTGCCTACAAACAAAAGAGCACGTAGTGTTGGGGGCCGACTTTTAGCAGAAAGCGGCTATCAGCTTTGCAGCCATCTTGAGCCATATACCCTGACATGAGACTTGGATTACAATAGCCTACAACAGCTGAGCACACTCCCATAATCTTGGTTTAGATACCTTGAGATTAAAGGTGCGTGAGATTAAAGGTGTGTGACTTAAGAGTATGATTTAGGAGTATAAAGGTCAGAGTTAGAGACAAGACCTAAGGGCATGATTAAAGGTGTAACTTAGAGGCGTGGCTTAGAAGTGAGACATATAAAAGGCAGAGACAGAACAGATCAAAATCAGACTGAGATCAGAGAATCAGACACATCAGACATTAGGTAGAAGACACTTGGCTCCAGACAGAATCAGACACAGCAGACAGAGGAGACAGAGAAGGAGACACTTAGAGGAAGAGAGACTGAAGAATAAATGGGGTTGAATCACACCCTGTCTGGTCTCCATTCTTCGAGTCTGCCCTCACCCTCGCTCTTGCTGAATCCCAACCCGCAGACTGGAATGGCAGCTTGGGCCGGGATACAGTGGCCACCCAAACGTGGGTCGGCCCGGGCCTCAACATTTTGCCTGGGCTGCAACGTTTTTTGGCCGCCCCAACGTGGGGCTAGTGTGGACCCCAACAACGTAGTCCCCCTGAAGTTGTATCAGTCCTCCCTGTAATCACTGTGCCCGGGATGGGCATCCATCCAGCATGTTTCTAGCATCTAGGACTTTGTTTCTCTGTGGGCTTGGTCTTAGCTCATTACAGGGGAGTCTCCATTCTCCACTTTTATGAGACATGTTCTTCTCCTGGTTTTGAACTTGTAGTCTTCCTGCCTCAGTGTCCCAGGCATGTAAGAAATAAGTGACAGACATGCACCACCATACCCAGCTCTATTCCTTTCAGGAGGCGATTCAGACTCTGAATGTCTCAGAAGAGCAGCAGCTGCCAGGGACTACCACCTCCTAGGCTCCCATCTCCTAATTCCTTAGCACTTAGAGCCTTTCATAAAAGGATTTACTAATTTATTTAATGTATGAGTACCATAGTGTGTGTCAGGAAGTCAGAGGACAACTTTTGGGAGTTGGTTCTCTCCTTCTATCATGGTTCCCAGTGGATCAAACTTCGGGTCCCAGGCTTGATCAAAGTACCTTTACCTACCAAGCCATCTTGCTGGCCCTCATAAAATTAGTTTCAATCTTCTGTCTAGCATTTAAAATTACTCTCAGGTCTTTGGATAATCATCTCACTTTAACCAGAAGCCAGAAGTGATAATTCAAAAACTTAACACTTTGGGATAAACCCGTTGGGTGAGTTCCAGGCACAGGGTAGACTATGCTGTCTGACTCTAAGCAGCAGAGTGACAGCTCTCTACGTGCTTATCGCTTGTGTAGGATGGTAGCCATTTCCTGCAGACGCCATGAGCCCTCAGTTGTACTGTGTACGGTTGCTACAGGGCTGTGATGGTGGACAGTGGCAGAGCCTGGTGTGTCTTCCCAGCACCGCAATGAAGAGTTACAAGTGAGTAAAATCACTACCAATCAGTTTAAAAAGTCATTTTGTGCATGTGTGTGGGCGTGCACATGCCATGGTATGCATGTGGAGGTCAGGGGACAACTTATGAGAGTTGGTGCTCTCTTCTTCCATGTGGATCCCAGGGGATCAAACTCAGGTTGTCAAATTTGTCAGGAAGCACCTTTATCTGCTGAGGCACCTTGCTGGCTCTAGAGAGTTTTATTAATAAGTAATAAGTTTTATCACTATTACTTTATTTTCTATTTTTATAGTAGGCAATAAGTTTGGAAACTTTATTTCTTCTTTGAGTCTATTCTATATGGGGAGAAGAGGACAGGGCACTAGACTCTGCTGCCTGTGTTTTCTAAGTGCTGGGATGATAGACTCACAATGTCAGCTCCCAAAGTACCTTTTGTGTGTTGTATGGTGCGTGCACGGAGTATGTGTCCACTCAGTGGCCAGAGCAGGAGGCTGGGCATCCTGTGCGCTGTTTCATCCTGTTGCCTCGAGACAAGGTCTCTCACCAAACTGAAAATTTGCTGGCTGATTGGTTCTTGGGATCTACTTGTCTCTGCACCCTGATACCGGCGTTAGAGGCATGCATGGCCATGTCTGGCTTTCATGAGTTTCCGGGATACTGAATTCAAGTCTTCATACTTACACAGTGGATGCATGTGCTCACTCAGCCATCCCTCCAGCCCGAAAAGTGCCTTTTATACGCTGAATTTCCCTGAACTGAGCATCTGGCAGTTTTCATGCTAACTTATACTATATAAAAGTTGAGATTGTGTCCCCATCTACTCCATTATTCATTCTCTTTGAGATTTCTGTTCTCACTGTGTAGAATATGTCATTTATACTCTACATCTACACTGGATCGCGAGCTGACAAGCGGTCCAGAGATGAAGCCTTCTGACAGCATCCTCCACAAGATCTGTGGTGGAGCACATCCTTCCCACAGTGGTGGGTGTCTGAGTCTCCACACTTGTGTTGCCTGTGGTCAATGAAGTGCAGGGAACGGTGTGCCCAGAGCAGGAAAAGAGGCTTCCGAGCAGCTTGAGGCCCAAGAAGAACTTAGAACCCAGCTTTCTGCAGCCTTGTCCTCAGGAAGAAAGTCCTACCCCTCCAGTGTAGGATGCGGTCCCAAACCAGCTGAAGCCACCAGTGCTTTCCCATACTCACGGACAGGACATGCGCTAACTTTGTCCCTCCAGGACTGAGATATTCTGCAGATGTAGGATTTAGTCAGTGAGCTTTTAAAGTCCCAATGGGAATAGTGTTTTTTAGGAAGCTGTTCTTCTGAGCTAGTTATAGTAATGCACCTGTAATCTTCCACTCAGGAATCCTGTGGCTACCACAGGTGGGCTAGGGCCTTCTCATCATCTTCACCCCCTCTTACCCAGGTGACCCTTGCCTTTAAAAATTTTTTTTTAATTTAATCCGTGGAGCTACCACAACAGCCCTATTAAAATACAACAGCTATACCGTCCTCTGCTGCAGCCAAGTCTTTCCAAGGCCTGCACGTACTTCACAACAGCTGCCTGCCACCTTGACAGCTTTCACTACACCACTCAAGGCTCCATCTTACCTGCCTGCCTCCCTGCTGCAACACCTCTACCCCCGACCACCACCTGAACTCCATAAGCCCTTCACCTTTCTGGGAAGCTGTTCTAGTTAAGGTGAGGCCAAGGTCAGAGGCTGGGCAAATATCCTCAGTGATTTAAAGAGTAAGAACAAACACTTAGTCTCATGGCTGCACCTAACCAGACAAGGACAGTCTGTGTACTGTCTCTGCCCACAAATGACAGTCATAGTCCCTAAGAGCAGGGGTCTTGGCTGCTGTAATTCCTAACCCTTCTAAGAACACTAGATCTACAGTGGCTTATCTACAAGTATTAGTGGAATAAGGTGACTGAAAGATGAACTAGACTTCAAGTACACCTGTGCCGACTATATTAGACAGAGAGATAGTACAATGACTTAGCACAGTCCAACTGTGACCTCTGTAGTTTGGGCTCAACAGGTCACACTGGCTTCCCAAGCCTCAGATTAGATAGGAAAGGCCCCAAGGGACAATGACTGACGTTGCCAGGCACCTCCTCCACTGTAGTCTGCCTTGGTGACAACCTGCTAACTGAGGAACTATGTCTGGTCAACTGTATTGGCAGTAGGTCCAGATGATGTGACTTTCAAGGGTTGTTGTTGGACAAGGCTTCTGGGAAGTCACCAGTAGAGCAAAGGGTGGTTGCCTGTCCTTTTTTCCTCCTGTCTGGCTGGAGTACAGTGTCATGGTTATGCCTTAAAGCAGGATTCTGAGATTTCTGTTATGATAGGGAGAGGATATCCAAGCTTGAGTCTCCTTTTTAGGGACAGTAACCAGCTTGAATGGAACAGACTGGTCCCAGGAAGATTCATTCACTACTGGCAGCAGGGCTATGTGGATTCTGCACAATATTCTCTGAAATGTTTGACTGTTCCAACACACAAGAAACACCAAGGCCCAGGCTATGCTCACCAGCTCTCCAGCTTCTCTTCCTCTAGTTCAGAGCCTGAACTAGAGTATGTGGTTAAAGAGAATGGCTACCTACATAGCAGAGGAGAAAACGAAGATCCCACCTTAGAGGGTAAATGTTGACCACTGGATGGTCAAAACACTAGACTAATAGAGCCCACAGGGAGTTTGTTGTTTCTCATGGAAATGCTGCTGCTTTAGGTCTCACTAGTGCCCCAGCTGCATGGGGAGTTTTCCATGAGGGTTGAAAAGTCGAGTCACTGCCAAGTCAGCCACAGCTTTTTCCTATGCATGCACAGCAGTGAGCAGTGAAGACGCTCTTCCTGTGGCCTCAGCACCATTACAGAAAGCTGCTGAAGCTACAAATGTTCACTTCGTCCTTATTCCTGTGGCTCTCCTGGAGGACCTGCGTTTGGCTCCTAGCACCCAGATCAGGCAGTTCACAACTGTCTGTAACTCCAGTTCCAGGAAATCCATTGTCCTCTTCTGGACTGTGAGGGCACGTGCATTCATGTGGTACACACATGCTCAAAAATAATAAAGAAATGTTTAAAAGGTTAGAGAAAGCATTTTTGTTTACTTACTTAGCGTTTGCGTGATGTGTGTGTATAAGATGTGAGTGTGAGCATTTGTGTGCTGTGGAGTGTGTGACCAGAGGGTAACGTATAGTGTCTGACCTCACCTTCTAACTTGTTATGAGACAGTCTCTTGTTCACTGATGTGTACTCCAGGCTAACCTGCCTCTGGGCTTCAGGGATCCTCCTGTCTGCCTTCCAACTCACTGGAGTGCTGGGATTACAGACTACCATGCCTGCTTTATATGGCTTTTTGGGACTCAAACTCAGGTTACCATATTTGCTTGACAATGCTTTATCCATTGATCCCTCTGCAGAAAAACATTTTGACAGTCAATTAACATAGTATTGATCTACTTGGTGTGGTGTCTTATGGCTATAATCCAAGCTTGGGAAGTGACTAGAGTAGAAACATTACAGGCATGGACAAGCTAGCCTGGTGTGCTCATACCACTCAGCCGGGGACAGGCCAGCCTGGTGCGCTCACACCACTCAGCCGGGGACAGGCCAGCCTGGTGCGCTCACACCACTCAGCCGGGGACAGGCCAGCCTGGTGCGCTCACACCATGCAGCTGGGGATCCTGTGACTTTCAGAGCATTGCTCTGGTGCCATACACCTGCATTTCACACTGGTGAGTGTTAAGGCAGTGCTTCTGCCACACAACCACACTCTTCCCACATCTGAAATCCACCAGAGCCAGGTGAGGTACTGCAGGCATGGCATCCCCGCACTAGGAGGCCGAGCGAGGAGGAGCATGAGCTCTGTGGCAGCCTGGGCAATTAGAGAGAGGGTCTCACATAACTACAAGAGAAAAAGAAAGCTAAGACTGTGGTTCAGGGGCAGGGTGTTTGCCTAGCATATGCAAGGCCCTAGAGTTCCAGTCTTAGCACTGAATACACACACACACACACACACACACACACACACACACACACACACACACACACACTATTTCCAGAAATCAGGAAGCCCCATGCTGTGACACTAGCTGACCCCTGTGAATGAAGTCCCCTCCTCATACCTTCCAACATCAACAGTGCAGAACTTCCGAGAATGCTTGGGGCCTTGTTGCTCTGAGATAAGGACTGACTGGGGCGAGTGACTCCCAGTTCACTGCCGTCTCTCAGTGTCCGGGAAGAAGGCAGCAGCAAGTACTCAAAAAGAGCACAGAGAAACTGGCCTCCCTACATGTGGCATGTCTACCCTGGCGAGGCCTCCTCAGCTTCTGACACAAGTCACTGCCTGGCTGGAAACACTCATGGACAAGTCTAGAGAAGACACAGACAGATGTGCAAACTCCTGGGCTAACTGTCCTGGCCTGCAAGAGTGAAAGGTCCACCTAACTTCTAGAGGCAAACCGGTCATCTCCTTTACTTGACTTCTATGACTTTTGGGGTACAGTCTGAGTAACAGCTGGCGAGTGCTGTACCTCTCTCTTAGGACCTGCTCTGGTTAAGCACAGGGTGGAACATGCCAGTTAACTAGATTGGAAGCAAAGAACATGCCAAAGCCTAGCCAGAAAAAGGAGCCTCCTGGTTGCAGATGAGTCCACATTACTTAGTGTCATCTCCATGGTCACAGCCCAAGGTCTGTTACGCTCTGTTCCACTCTGCATAGTGTGGTCTGGGGGACCACAAAAACAAGCCAGCCCTGTGACTGAGAGACAGGCCTGTCAACAGTCTAGATGCAGTCCATGCCCCTAGGCGTATTCTCCAGCCTCTGAGCTCTGTCAGCTCCTAGCCAATAGTCTTTTTGTGGACAGGCCTGGGAGACAGTCCACTAGGTAAGAGGACGCATGCTGTATAACCATGAGGGCCTGAGTTAAATGCCCAGCACTGTTAAATAAACTGAGTTAAACGTCTGCAAAGTTAAAAAGTCAAGTGTGGTTTACATGCCTGTAAGCACTGGAAGTGGCAGAACAAGGGGATGGGGCCTAAGGCTGCCAGGTTCAGTGAGACACCCTATTTGAAGAAAATAAGGCAGAGAGTAATAGAGCTAGACACATGCCATCCTTCTGAGGCCTACATGGGCACATACATCCACACACATGTACATCCACCACACACACAAACACACACAGTTAAGTGGCTATGATCACATCCATAGCTACTATACTTCGACAAAACCTTCTGTTCAGTGTCTTGTTATGCTTCCTCCCTTGCTATGTTTTATTTTATTTTTTAAATATTTAAAAATTCTCAGTTGGAGAGATGGCTCAGCAGTTAAGAGCATTGACTACTCTTCCAGGGGTCCTGAGTTCAATTCTCAGCAACCACATGGTGGCTCACAACCATCTGTAATGGGATCTGATGCCCGCTTCTGGTGTGTCTGAAAAAGCAATGGTGTACTCATATACATAAAATAAATAAATCTTTAAAAAAATTCTTTTTTTCTCTTTCCCTCCGTGTGTGTGTGTGTGTGTGTGTGTGTGTGTGTGTGTGGTGTGTGTGTGTGGTGTGTGTGTGTGGTGTGTGTGTGTGTGTGTGTGTACATAGAAAGCCTTGGCCTGTATGTGGTCAGAGAAGCACTTTCAGAAGTTGGTTCTCTCCTTTCAACACATGGGACCAGGAACAGAATTCTGGCTGAGCCATCTGGCAGGCCCCTTCATTGTGCTTTAAGAGGTGAGATGCAGACTACAAAGGTTGTCTCTCTCTGTCACTGAGGCATAGGCACATTCATGGCAGTGGATACCAGGTTGCACGTGGCACTAGGAACGGGAACAAATCCATGCTAACTCATGTGTGGAGAGGGAAGATCCCATAGCTCCCTCTCCTCAGAGGAGAAAAGGTGTCCCAGGATGGTCACCAAACCCAGCCTTTTCTCTTCCTCCTTGTGGCAAGACATCGAGAGGGCAAAGGACAAGGAAGCTGCCACTTGGCAGAGTTCTCAGAGCAGCAAGGATGAAATGAGCCCAAAACTCAAATGGCTGGGACTATGCTCTGCAAGTGCTACAAAAACCACTGCGCGGTAACAAGGGCAGCTCAGCACCACTGTAGGCTGCTTTCCTAAAACTACAGAAAGGTACCAAGTTTAGGGATGAAGCACCCAAGTACCTGTGATCTGATAAACAGGAAGTCAACCCTGCCTCACTGGTCTGTAGTTAGCTTTGTCTCTGAAGCCAGCCTTCAGCTACAGAGTGAGTCTCTGCCTCAAGGGGGGAGAAAGATGACATCTTTACACTGTCCAGATGGACTTTAAAATAGTGTGTAAAGGTTGAAGGCAGGGCTGGGAGATGGCTCACTGCATAAAGCACTTGCTAAGCAAATGTGAGAACTGGAGTTGTGATTTCCAGAACCCATGGATGCTGCACAGATGTGGTGACCCAATGGCAATCCCCTGAAAGATAGAGACAGGATCTCAGGAACAAGGCGACTTGCTACATTAGTCAAATTAGTGAGCTCTGGGTTCAAGGAGAGGCTCCGCCTCAACATAAAAGGTGGAGAACAATCGGGAAAGCCTGACCGACCAGGTTCTAGCCTCTCCAAGTGTGTATAAACACACACACACACACACACACACACACACACACACACGGAAAAAAGGTAGAATAAAAAGAGGATACACACAGTTTCATAGTGTCTCCTGAAACATGCATGAGGAAAGAACACAGAGAAAATAATAACTCTCCAGAAAAGAAAGGCTGTTAGACAGTGCTGTAACCAAGTAACTGAGCACCCTGGTACCACAGGCCTCTGGACATGATGTCTGGGCACAAGGCCACTTCTGTGGCTTTCCTGCCAAAAAAGTATTCTTCTAACAAGATTCATTGCATTTACTATGTGTGTGTGAATGTGTCTACGAACACATGCATACATATGTGCTAGTATGTGTGCCAATGCATGCATGGAGGCCAGAAGAGGGCATCAGATGGTTCTCAGGTGGAGTTACAGATGTTTGCAGGATGCTGGGATCTGAACTCCAGTTCTCACAATTCCTCAGCAAAGACTCTTTACTACAGGGCCACCTCTCTGGCCACCCACTTCATCCTTTTTTAACAACCCAGGCTGCCCTTAAACTCACAGTCCTCCTGCCCTGAGTCTCCCCAGCTCTGTGATAAAAGGACTGTGCTACCACACCTGCCCTCAACACCTCATTCCAGTGATGTGGAGACAATGGACACACAGGGACATTCTACAAACATCTGGCCAGTGGTCTTCAGGTATCTAGGTCCTAGCAGACAGGGAGGACAGGAGAGATCAAGGGGACAGAAAGCTCCATACAGTGGGCACTGGGGCGGGGGTGCAGCAGTGTTGGTTCTGACCATAGCAGCACTGCTATGAAGGCATCACTGGAGGGACTGGGCTGGAAGGAGTGTGAGTGGACTGTGAGCAGCACCTCCCAGATGAGTGAGAAAGCCATGGCAAAAGGCAGAAGCAGACGCTTCGAAGAAGAGAAAACACATGGACCTCACATGGATAGATGGGTAGAGGTTCTTTCAAATGAATCCAAAGGAGTTCAGCTAACCCCTGGGCTTGTCAACAGTGGACACCCCCTGCCTGTGGACAGTGGGATCCCTCCCTACTGCCAGAAGCAGCACAACTAGTACAACTGCCTCTTTGGAAATAGTCTGATGTCACAGTGTCTATCTGGAGATAGATATGCCTTGTGACCCACTGACTGCATTCTGAGGTGGACATCCTACAGCCAGCTTTGAGCATGAACACCTGGAGGCAGATAAGGAGGTCACAGCAGTTCTGAAACAAAACACAGAAACATACAGAAAGACACCAGTGAGAAGCCACAGACTGTGTGTCTGCACAATGGAACAGCAGAAAGCAATGAAAAGAAACCATGGAGGGTAACCTGAATGGGAAGAAAGCAAGTCACAAAAGAAAACATGCCCTATGAAACCACCAACAGAAAGTTTGAAAACTGTCGAAAGCTTAGGACTCTACTATTTAAAAATAAGAAACTATTACAGCAAAAGCACAGAAGGCTAGGCACGAAGGAGGTGGAACAGGACCCGTTTGTCCAGGCAAAGACACAAGAAGGATATCAAGGCCCTGACACACAATGAACATAGCAATTAACTGCTCACATCTCCTAGTTACTGGACAGATCAACACACATCTTTGAATACTGTCAGTGCTGAAGGGTTGTTGCCCCCCTGCAAAGCAAGCAGGCAAAATACCCCACCTTTTCTGGCTGTAGACTATGTCCTTAGCAGCTGAAACAGCTACAGTGATTAGCCTTTCTGAGATTATAGGCCTTTCTGCAGAGGTCAGATGCATGCCAAGGGCGTCAGAGAACACAGGGAGGACCCTGTGTGACCCATGCCGGCCACCTTCCTGAAGGAAATGTTGCAGTAAGGGAGGATGGGCAAGGCAGCTCAAACAACTGGAGTCCCTGTGCTCTACCAGTCTGGACTACGGTAAAAACCTTTTGCTCCTTGTGTCAAAAGTAGTGTGCACTCCTTGGCACCAATGAGGCAGCCAGGCCTCTGCTATATGTGTTTTGTTTAATATTAGGGTTTGTAGCAAAATATAGCTCACTCCTGTGAATACATTTTTTCCTCTGTCTGATGGTCCCCCTATAAAAGCCAGGCTGTGCTTGAGCATGAGGTCCTACTGCCCCAGCCTCCTGAGTGAGCATGGGGATGACAGGGCTGGGTTTTAAAGGAAATTCTCGTGGGCAAGATGGTGGAAGTCAAAGGCTCCCTCACCAGCTGGAACTCGCTTCTGCGGCTGAAGGCTTCCCTGATCCCGGAGTCTCTCCAGAGTGCGCTCAGGGCTGGCACGTAAAGTTGGAAGGTGGCAGGCTCCACAGGCAGCCCTGCCTTGTTCTCGAAGGCCATCAGAAACATCCCGTGCTTCTCGTTCTCAGAGTGCTGCCAGGGAATGCCAAGCTTGTCCCTCGCGTCCACAAGCACCCTCGAGCCCTGGAAGAAAGTTACAACAGAAGGTTTAACTATGCTCTGGGCTCCCAGAGGAGACCCGTAACACTGGCTGCCACACTCAGGACACTCACACACCATCAAGTTTGCAGCCAGTGCATGTCTCCTTGTCTGTCCTGGCACGAGTGTCTCAATTCTCAGGACCATGGCTAGAATCCTCTAAGAGGAAAGCCTCAATTGGGGAACTGCAGAGATTAAAGTAATCTGTGGGGGACCGTCTTGATTATTAATCATGTAGGAGAGTCCAGTCCACCCTGGGCAAGGTGGTTCTGTGCTGTATTAGAAAGCTAGCCGAATGAGCCAAAGAGTGAACCAGCAAGCCGGATTCCTTTATATTTTCTGCTTTAAGTTCCTGCCCTGACTTGCTCAAAGATGTACTGTGACCTTCAAATGTAGGATGAAATAAACCCTTTCCCAGACTGCTTTTGGTCAGAGCATTTTATCCCAGTAGTGGAGAGGAAACTAGAACAGCAGTCTATAACTACAGGCAGAGGTTCTCGTGCAGTATCTCCCTCTTCTCCTGGGAAGACACTGGGATGGCGTAGTGAATGGGAAGAGAGTGCCAGCACATTTAGCTACACTGTCCTAGGACTGTCAACTCCTAACAAGATACAACTGCTTGTCCCAACTCAAAACAAGCAGGAAGTCATGCACACAGGCAGTGAGCGACCCCGAGACAGGAAAAGACAGAGCTGCCATGTGCTGAGGCCATCCAGCAGGAGCCAAAGCCCCATGCACTGTTCCTCTGTGCTGCCGGCAGAAACTGCTGTCCATTCTTGCCCTCACTTCCTCCGTGTTAAAAATATACCGAGTGCTTCCCTGCCCTTCCTCTCCTAGCAGACAGGGTCAAGGGGATGAAGCAGGAGCCTACATCAAACAGTGCTAGGAGATGCCTGGCCTGGAAGAACTCTGTTTCAGGGGAGGTTTCCGGTCACCCATCCTCTCAGACCACTGCTTCAAGACTGGCCAGGCAGAGCCTGTGAGGTCTTCACTGAGTGCCTGAGGTTCACTCGGCTCAGTACTGTGTAGAGTAGTGGAGTTACCAAGAAGGCAGTGGTAGGAAAGACTTTGCCTTGCCTGCCTGCCAGTCTACAGATCACCAGTTCCATTTCTGCCCATGCGACATTTTATCTGTTTTCATTGTTGTGTGCATGTGGGCGCACATGCCTGTGCTCTCATGTGGAGGCCAGATGAGACTATCTGGTGGCATCCTGTTCTATTGCTCCCCACCTCTCCTTCTGTCTCCATCCCCACAGGGCTACAGTTACAGATCCAGTTTTCATGTGGGTGCAGGTGATTCAAACTCAGACCTTCACACATGCACAGCAAGGAGAGCCCTTACCCAGCAAGCCAACCACCCGGACCTACCTACCTACCTATTTATGTATGTGTGTGTGTATGTATGTATGTATGTATGTATGTATATACTTAGGTACGTGTATCTGTGTGTATGTATGTATGTATGTATGTATGTAATGTATGTATGTATGTACGTATGAGATAAGGACTCAGACAGTGCAGGCTGGCCTTGAACTTCGTACCTCCTACCTCCACCTACTGAGTGCTGGGATGGCAGGCATGTACCACCCTACTCCACATACCCTTTTAAAAAATTAAGCAGCAGCTTTACTGTGCTATGTGCATGCGCTGCCTGGTGTGCCCATGACAACTGCATGGCTCCATGGTTTGTTTCAGTTGTCCTTCTCCTAAGATACCTCATCCTATCCCAAGGCAGGCCTTCATCAGCTATGTGTCTTCACAGCTCAGCTGTAGCCTTGGGCTGATGCTTTAGCTTCTGCTCTTGCCTTGACCCACTGGGGCAACGTAGTGATACCTCAGTCACTGCTGCACGTCTAACCGACAGGAATGACTTGTGGAGGTGTCACCCCCTTGGAGTCGGTGTGATCGTACTCACATTATCATTCACTCACTAGGCATGGAAGAAAATATGTGCCGAGCACATAGCTGACAACGGAGTTGTGCTAAGAATGTATAAAGAACACCCAAATTTTGAGTGGTGAGATGGCTCAGCAGGTAGAGACGCTTACTGCCAAACCTGACTACCGGAGTTCAATCCTCTGGACCCACATGAAGTAAAGAATCAACTACCTCAAACTGACTTCTAAGCTCCATAATGCAATATTACCCGGCCCCCTGGCATAGTAATAAATTTAAGTAGAAACTCAATAGTTTCTAGCCTAGTTAGGAACTGGGTGAAGGACATCAAGGGATGTCAGAAGAGCAGGCCCAGCCAGCAAGTCAGCAGATGCCCACAATGGTCAGCCTGGGAAAGCAGAACAGGCTTTGGCTAAAGACACACCCATTTACATAGGGACAAACCTATGACCCAGCACTGGGGGAGGGTGAAAGTACTGGGAGATTCCGAAGCACCAAAGCATTAGAAAACTAAACACATTGGGACACAGTCCAGGGAACTCCCTCTCAATCATCCATCCCAGAGAAACCAAAACCTGTTCACAAAAACCGTCATAAGAAGGTGCATATGGTATGGATGGTGGAACATTCTCATGCTATGGAATACTACTCAGCAATTAAAAAGGAATGGTGAGTGGTGGGACTTGGCTTAAGGGTAGAGTGTTTGCTTAGTATGCAGGAGGCCCTGTGTTCCATCCTCGGCACTACAGGAAAAAAAGGGATGGGTTTAACCCTGGAACTGATCAATCGCCATGGTAACCTGGGACCTCAGGTACACTACTCTAAAAGATCACGTTACACAACAGTTTGTATGATATTTTCTTCCCCGTCTCCAGGCCCCTACAGAATGTTCTCTGAAATGATGATGTGAGGATGGACAGTGTGTGGTGGCTATGGAGGCTGGTGACGGGAGGAAAGGATGCTGATGACAAGGGACAGACAGCACAGCACCTCTGTGATCCTGACTGTGATGGTTATGCAGCCACTGTACCCATGCTCATTTCCTGGCTTTGCTACTGTACTGTAATTATGTGTGTCACAACAGTGGAGAACGTTGGCTGACACTGCTCAGACTAGCTTGGCAACTTCCTGCAAACCTATCATTATTTCAAATAAAAAGGCTTTAGAAAGTTCACCAGCAACCACAGCAGTCTATGCTCCAATGATGGGTCAGGGGACAGGAAATAGAGTCAGAACTGAGAGCAGGAAAAGGTGAGGCTCCTGAGGTTCTAATGCCCTATCAGGAACTGGGTCTTCAGCAGATGGTGAGTGTGGCCATGGGGAAGTCACCTGGGGGCTACTGTGTCTGAGCAAGCCCTCCCAACTCTCCTGACTCATCTGAGCCTTCCTGCCTCCTGTTTTCTCAGACCACACCGTCTTGTCTCTACCTTCCCCAAAGGACAAAAGCCTGAAGGTTGACAATGGATCAGAGATGACTCCTACTTTGCACATTAACCTGAGCATGTACAGAGGCCCCTTTGTTGAAACCAGGAGAAGATCCCTGTTCTGCCAGGCAATGGCAGCCTGAGCCTGGCAGAACAGTTGGGACAGGATTTTAGCCTTCACCTACCCTGGATCAGGAAGCCAACCCACCCAACAGATGATATGTGCAGCCCTACTATGCTACTTTGTGGCATCTAGCCCTTTTCTGAGACAGGGTCTTGTGACACAGCCCAAGTTGGACTTGAACTCTCAGAGAGCCTCTTTGTCTCTACCTCCCAAGGTCAGCTTCAAAGGTATTTTTAGCTTAGTAAGGGGTGTGACATCACTCAAAAATCTATAACCCAGGTCAGAAACAGGCAGACTTGTTTGTTATCTAGGCACTTGGGAGGCTGAGGCAAGAAGACCAAGTTCAAGGACAGCCTGGGCAGTTTAGGGTTAAATTTTATCTCAAGAAACAAAAGCACAAACACAAAAGAGATGGTGGATCTTTAGAAGGGTCATTTTTTCTGTAGCAGAAACAAAAGCTTTGCCTAAACTGATTCACAGGTCCAGGAGCCTTCCTCTGCACTGCTGGGGACACTGGCTGGGCTTCAGATGTGCTTGCAGGGCCTGTGAGATGGCCCAGGGGTAAGAGCACTTGCCACCAAGCCTGGTGATCCCAGTTCCATCCCTGAGATCCATGTGGTGGGAGTAGAGAAGTGACTCCTGAAAGTTGTCCTGTGACCTCCATATGTGTGCTATGGTACAAATATTTAAACAATTCAGATAGTGTACACACACACACACACACACACACACACACACACACACACACGCAATTAAAAATAAAAGGAAGGCAAAGGAAAAGATCTTAGAGGGAAAAAAAAGAACCGAGGAGAGGTACCAGAGTCTTAAAAGGTAAGATGTGTGTGAGTGTGGTGGTACAAGTTTGTAATCCCAGAATTTGGGAGGCAGAGGCAGAAAGATTTTGAGTTAAGGCTCCAAAACAAGATTTTTGTTGCTTCCAAAAGCCCAATTGGAGGTGAGAGACTGCACAGTGTAACAGTATGGCAATATTTTTAAATAAAAGACCAACTTTCAGCCAGGCAATGGTGGTGCACACCTTTGATCCCAGCACCTGGAGGCGGAGGCGGAGGTGGAGGCGGAGGCGGAGAGGAGGCTGAGAGGCAGGGGCAGGCAGATCTCTGAGTTCAAGCCTAGCCTGAGTTGCAGGACAGCCAGGGCTATACAGAGAAACCCTGTCTCAGAAAATAAAACAAAATGACAAAAAAGAGGCCAAGTTCCTAAATAAGAAAGCAAAGAAAACCTAAAACCTCAAATATACCTAAAGAAGAGAGAGAGAGAGAGAGAGAGAGAGAGAGAGAGAGAGAGAGAGAGAAAGAGAGAGAGAGAAAAGAAACAAACCAGAAGTTGACAGACTGGAGTCTCTAACAGCCAGAGGAAAGCCCCAAGTGACTCTTACTGCAGATTTAATCTGTTGACAGCTGTACATTTCAGTCAGTTGTGAAAACATAAATAAGGTCGTAAGCAGTTTGATGACTTCATTGTAGAACAGAGCATTTTAAACTGTTCAAAGAGCACCTTTAAGACAACTTATAAATCTAGCCTATTGAGAACCGAGGCCCTGTCTAGTGGGCATGCAGCTTTGTTTCTCTCTCTCTCTCTCTCTCTCTCTCTCTCTCTCTCTCTCTCTCTCTCCTCTCTCTCCTCTCTCTCCTCTCTCTCCTCTCTCTCTCTCTCTCTCTCTCTCTCTCTCTCTCTCTCTCTCTCAAAGATGAGGATGCAAACTTGAGAATCCAGGTCTCATTTCCAGTGGATTTTTAGCCCCTGGTCACCCAGTCTTTCCAGAAAACAGACTAAAGCTATGCTGGACGTCGGAAGCTGGAAAAGAGACTTGGCTCTGGCGGTGAACAAAGCATGCTGGGTTTGGATGAGCTCTCACGGCGCATGTGCACTCGGGAAACGTTGGTTAAACCACAAGGGCTGAGTGGCTAGCTGCTGGTCACCGTCCAAATCAACGAGAGGCTGCCAGAAATGTAAACAGGATGCGTTTCTGTAAGTCGATGAATCCGGCAGGCAGAGGCAGCGCCTCTCTGTTCTCTCTGGAACCAGCAGCAGGAATATTCCCATTTGAAGGCCGGGGAGATGACAGTGCAAAGTAAAGGCAGCCAGGACACCCAGCCACCCATTTACAACAAGAGGTGGATAGGACCCCTGGTGGCTTTGTCCACTGCCTCTCTCTGGGATACACAAGCACATTATTCTACTAGGAAAGCCACCCACAGAGTTCTACCAGCAGCCCAAGGCAAAGAAAAGTGCCAGGCAATGGGAAAAGATCCAAAAGGCTAGAATGTGGCTCCCGCTCCCAGGGTGCTTTCAAAGATTCTCAGAGCAAGACAGAGCAGAGCCCTCAGATGGAGTCTACAGATAAGCTACAAAGGAAGGTCAGAACAATGGAGGGATAGCCAGAAATGCCACCGATGGTGGGAGGCGACGTTTAAAGACAGATGATGGGCCAGCTAAAAAATCTGGAACCTCTTTGGTAAGAAATGGGGACAAACAAAAGGTTTTGGAAAAGGAACATGAGGCCTAGCTCTGCCTCCAGATCTGTGGAAGGTGGGGCCTGTCAAGAAGGAGGAACAGAAGGCAGGGCAGACACAGAAGGTGATCAACTGCCCCGACTGGGAGTCAAACAAAGGGAAGGGGCAAACCACCAAGAGAACTCAGAGCAAGCTGAGAGCAGAGGGGAGATGAAGCTTCGGCAAACTTAAATTAGTGAGACAGTGGGAAATTCTAATCAAAGTCTTCAGAAAATAAATAGACCTAGAGGCCAAACTGGATTTTGCTGGGTGAGGTGGCATATGCCTGTGATCCCCACACAAGGATCAGGCTACATAACAAAGTGGTTGCCAGTCTGCAACACCTGAAACCCTCAAACACAACACAAACCCCTAAACTGACATAAAACCTCCAGGGTTTAGGAGATGCAGAGAAACAGGGCATCACCACTGACCTTCAACTGCCTAGAACAGGGTTTTCTGAAAGTTAAAGACTGGGGAAAGAGGACTCCACTGCCCGCTCAGGTTTCCTCAGCTCTCCCAGAGCGGTGTGTGAAACCTGGGTGCGAGAGCTCGAACTCCACTACTTAGAGGCTTCCGAAAACCACCACCTGCAGCAGCTCACAGCCAAGTCCCTCCTTGCCTCTCTGCCAGGTGTCAGGCCAGAAACCCTGGAATCTTCTAAACATTTCGCCAAATGTTATAAAGACAAACACGGAGGGGAAAGGAGGCTTTCCTGTTAATGCGCTTAGCACTGACAAGCAAGAGTAAACAAACACCCAACCACTCCAGCCCCATATGCTCATTCCGTGTCTTCTGATTCAAGCCTGTGAAATAATCTCCATGGTATTTTAAAGGAAGGAAATACGATGCAATAGTAAATACTGGAATAAACTGTTCATAGCAAAGGTGTTTCATAGGATTTTTGTTCCTAGTGAAACAGCCATATAGAGTCAGGACCACCAAATCTGAGTGAGTACACAAGTGTGCTCTCTCCAGGCTGAGCTGTACATACGTTCTCCTGTGAGCACTACAGGTGCAGGCCCTTGCTGGCATCCAGCATCAACCAAGGTTTAGAGGCAGATTTTAGGAATAACGATAACAGGTTGTGAGGAGGTTTTGGCAGAAGGACAAGTAGTTTGGGGTTATCCTTGGCACAGTGAATGAGGCTAGCCTAGGATATAGGAGATCCTGTCTCAAAAAAAAAAAACTCAACAAACATATAATCGATCAACCCAGGATTATTTCCAGTGGATGCAAAGTAGAAAAACCATTTAGGAATCCCCTTGGTACCTATCTGACTTTCTTTGTGAGAAATTACAGCAAGTTAAATTATGGAATTTCTGGGTTGAAATTTATGCATAAAAAGCTAGAAAAATGGCCCAGCTGTTAAGAGTGCTTACTGATGTTGCAGATAACTGCAGTTCAGTTCTCCACACCTATATGAGGCAGGGCTCAACCACTTGTAACTCCAGTTCGAGGGAATCTAGCTCCTTTGCATACATGCGCGTACACACACACACACACACACACACGCACACACGCACGCACGCACGCACGCACGCACGCACGCACGCACTATATGGATAGTATGGAGAGAAGGCTCAGCCAGTCAGAGCATGGCCTGCCAAGCCTGACCACCTGTGTTCGACTGGGCTCTGACCTCTACACATGCACTGTGGCAGGTGCGCACACTTCCACACAGGCAGTGAATAAATGTTTAAAAATATTTTAAAAAATAAAACACATGCACATTTATTTATTTGACACTTTTGACAAGTAGTTCTAAAGTAGTCTCAAAAAAGATAACAATTTATATATTGACACTTTGTAGCTTTTTTTCACTGTCTAATTTTCCCAAATTGAAATTTTTTCTTTTTCTTTTTGAGACAAGATTTTAGTCCTGGCTGTCCTGGAACTCACTCTATAGACCAGGCTGGCCTTGCACTCACAGAGATCCCCATGCCTCTGCCTCCCTAGTGCTGAGGTTAAAGGCATGTGCCAGCATGTCTGGATCCAAATTGTTGTTTATCAATCCATTTTACTTAAACTATCCATCATCAATATATAAAGCTATCTTCAAACCACAGGCCAGAAAATCAAGAACAGAAGAGAAAATGCAGCAGGCTCACTAACTCCATCCTGATAGTACAAAGTAGAAAAGCCAGAAAAGTAACTATCTGGGTTCTATCCATCAGACAGACTTTCACATTCAATCTTTATATCGGCAGTAAGCAGCCATTCCTAAGTAATAAAGTGATACATAAAGTAATAAGGTCTCCACTTAGTAATCAAAATGCCTACTGTTGGGAGGCCCAGCCAACACTTCCAACAGAACCATCATGTCAAAGCATAAACTGAAATTAAAAACATTCAGCCTGAGTCCAGGAAAGCCTTGAATTTGATGGGCAAGCTATCAATAATGACTGTCTACATGAAACCCTGGCACATTAAATAAGGTGTAAGGGAAACCTAGCTTGCTCATGGTCCTCGTTCCTTGCCTCTAGATCTATGTAGCACAGAGTGGGGAAGGTGGGGGAAGCACTGTCCAGCAGCTATGAGGCCCCAAGTTCCAGCCTCAGTCCTTCAAAACCCAATCTGATAAGACCTTATGGACGAGGGAAAGCTTCACAGAAGATAAAATGATTAATAGAGAAAATAAACTCAATGCTAACATAAACATCAGCAAACATGTTCTTGGGCATGTCAGTAAATTTAGGATCAGCACTAAGTGGGCTCTTGCTGAGCTGTCACACGGAGCAGCATTTCAAGTTAAGTGGCAGGTTTCAGACATAAACAGACTTGGGAGCGTGTGGCTGTTTGGCTCCCAGGAGAAAACTCTGGCGACATAACACCACCTGGCCATGGCAGAGCCACTGTACATAATTAGAAGAGACAGGACTGCTGGGACCCAACTTCCACCTCAGCACCCCAGAGCCTGAACCACCAGGAGCTGGAGTTCAAGGCCAGCCTGGGCTACAGAGTAAGGCCCTGTCTCACACCCTCATCTACTCTGGCATGTTGATGGCTATTTCCTGCAGTTTAGGACTTCAGCAGTCACTCAGGCACCTGCCTTCCATGGACTGGATGGTACCAGCATAGATAGCTGAGAACAAGTCTTAAGCTGTACCTAATTAGCACTTACAGAAGGGCAGGGTCGGTCCCTGCAGTTCCAACATCTGTTTCAGGAATCTGCTGATGTATTTTCTTTCCACTCAGCCTCTCCTCCCATCTTTACAGTGATTTCCAATTTTCTACACACCTCAATCCATGGAAGGCTCAGGATGGGCTCCATCTGGAAGTCTAGGTCCCTGCCATCAAGTATGTATTCAGAAAAATCACTCCAGGCTCTCTGTAGACTGCCAAAAACAGCTGCCAAAAGGCTAGTCCCCAAAGCCTGCGCCTCCCCTGCAGGCTAACCATGGGCTGTACAGTTCCTAGCACTCAAGTTAGGAGACAGCATGTACTCAGAGGGCAGCAGAGGCTACAGGTGGGAGTAACATTCCTTATGTCTCATGTCCAGCTGTTGGCAAACTATAGCCTTGCAGCTGGATGGTTGCTGGTCTTCTGACTAGTGTCCTTGCAGCTACGTTTGTCCCATCATTCTGCTCTCAAAACCAGCAGCCAGACATCTGACTGCACCACGTCAGTTTAAACAACTCATTGGTTCAAATCCCCACAAGGTTCCCCATTGGATTCAGATGAAAGCTGGGCTTCTGACCTCACTTCCTTTTACTTATCCCGGTGGCCTGTTCTTCTGTCTGGAGGCCTTAGGCTAAGACTCTCTCATCCATCTTCCACATACCTTTGTTTTTCTCTTTAGCTAACACTCATTATCTTACTCATTTATCTTTACTAAGTTACTATCTATTACCCTACTGGGATGTCAGCTCCAGGAGGACAGGATTGTTTGCCATGTCCCCTCCCATGTCCCTTGGCCTATCACACACAACAGATGCCCTTGTGAGAGGAAGAATGAAAGGTTCTTAGGGTTATCACTTGCAAAACAATATCAACTGTCCTTTTGTCCCACAGGCTGCAGAACGGAATGCCCAAAGGTGTCATTCTTGAGACAGCAGCCTAGGCTGGTTCTGGGATCATAGGAGTGCACCACCACACCACAGTTGTTCCCCATTATTTATATGAATAGATGTGTAATATACCAATGTATATTGGTCAACAGTATACACACAACACACAAAAACATCATTAGCCAGTTTTCCAGAGGGAGTTCCACCATATAAGCACTAATCAGTGAGGTTAACAAATGCATACTGGCTCATCCAGTATTTGAAAAAAAAAAATAGCTGTATAAATATCTTTACATTCTTTTAAATAAATAGATAATTTTCATATGTGAAAGAAAAAAAAAAAGCACCAATTGATAGAAGAGTTCAACCAAAAGGCCAGCAGCTTAGTTCCCGACACAAGTCCAGAGTTGCAAAGGACTGGCGGTGTTTGCGGGCGGAGCTTCCCTGTTCTGTTTCTCTTGCTTTCAAAGCCTCCAGTTGCTCTTCTGGCTAACAGATACTGACACTTCTTCATGGGTACTAATGGACCTGGTGCCTAGTCTACTGAGAAAGACTCTGATGCTTTATGAGAGGTCTTTCTGGGAGGGGAAGGCATCTCTAATGAAGCATCAACTTAATAATGTGTTGTCAGGGTTTGCTGCACGCCTTCTCTGTTCAGGCTACAGAAAAATACAGAAGGCTTGTGGCTTAGAAAGAGTAGACATCTGGATATATCAGTTCTGGGAGTGGGGATCTTAGATCAAACACCAACTGAGCCCACTGTGGTTAGAGATGCTTTCTGGTTCACAGGAGAGGTCTTATAGATGCTTCCTCATGGGGTAGAGTGAAAGGTCTCTGGGACCCCTTTTTATAAGAACCCTGAACCCATTCATGATTTTGTGCTTGTGACCTCATTACTACCACCTAAAGTATTCATGTCTCATACCACCACACTGGGGGTAGACTTCAGCACTTGGACCTCGGGTGCCACCTCAAGACCACAGCATCACAGATGGGATGAATAATAACAGAAGTTGTTACAGCACGGTTACCAACCATGGCATGCCTTTTAGGGGCAAATTAGGTTTGCGGTGTCTGTGGTATATGTGTGTGTACAAGGCTGTGTATGGGTACACTTACCTGTGTGTGTGTGGGGGGGGGGGGGGGTCCAGGTCAACATCAGGTATCTTTTTCAATGGCTGTTTCACCTTATTTTATTTACTTATTTACTTTTCTGAGACAGGGTCTCACTATATGGTTCTAGCTGGCCTGGAACTATGTAGACTAGGCTGGCCTTGAACTTACAGAGTGATTCTGCCTCTCCAGTGTGCCTGGCCTACAACTTAATTTTTAAAGATTTATTTTATGTGTATATGTTTTGTGTGTGCATGAAGAGGGTGATGAGTCCCTGATTGTAAACTACTATGTGGGCACTGGGAACTGAACCCAGGTCCTCTGCAAGGTCATCTAAGCACTCCTAACTGCGTAACCACCTCTTAAGCCACTCCCCTTATTTTTGAAACAGCATTTCTCCTGAACCTGGAGCTCACAGTTTTGGTTAGACTGGCTGTGAGCAAGCTCCCAGGTAGACTTGTCTCCTCCTAGAGCTGGGACTACAGAGACATGGTACTGTACATGTGAGCATTGGGTATTGCATTCAGCTGTCCACTCCTGCACAGTGCTTTCCCACCTGTGCCATCTCCCCAGATTCATAACTCAGCTTTTGATTGTGACAACAATAAGGTAGAGAAACAGCTTGGGTCCAGGTTCATCAGGCTCTGTTTCAAGTCAATGAGGCAGGACACATTCTCCTCCATCTCTACACACTTGCACATGGGTGCACACACCTGCACTTCTTAAGGATAAATACATATATAAAATCATCAAGAATGTCCTACAGTTGAAATATAATCACCTTATCCCTAATACTAAGATGACGGTGCATGTTTTATAGCTCAAGAACAAAACAAAGTTTCAAAACTGCAAATGTTTGCAAGCTTTGATAAGATGAAGGGAATGTTTGTATTTTCTAAGACCAGGGCATGCATGTGGTACAAACTCTTTCAGGTATAGCTGGTTCAGGAAGGAAACGGAGGCTTCCTGCCAGCAATGTTTGCTGACAGTGCTAATGGCACCAAGGAGTCATGAGTAGACTTGCGGGTCACAGAGAAATGTGGGAACTGAATAATTCTATCTCTGGACCTGGGTTTGATGCCGAAGACAAAGACAGACATCCCAGGACAGCAGTAATGCAACTCAGTCTATGAAGAAGAAAGACGGAGATGAGCAAGTGTCCCTGGTGAGGTGTAGGATGGATCTGCTCCTGGAGAACAGGCTGTAGTGAGGAGGTCTGGATCCATGACCATGCCTAGGTCTACCTGTCTGCAAGCCCTCCTTGTCTACAAGCCAAGGACACAGACTGTGACTGATAAGTGTATGTATCTGGAGTGACCAGATATGCCACTGTTCCTGGGCATTTCCAAGAACATTGACTCTGAGGCTCAGTAGAGCACAGCTAGTTGTTCCCAGTGCTGGCGAGCACCTTCTTGCCCCTGACAGCCTAGAGAAAAGGCCCAGGAAGGAGGGCTCTGCCTTTTCCCTGCCTTGCTGCTGGAGCCAGGACACCTCACTTGTCTCCTGCTCTCTCACACTGGGGCTTTCACTGCCAGCTCCCCATGTTCTCAGACTCTGGAATGTTCTCAGCCTGGATTTTACCCTGGCTTCCCTGCTCTTCAGGCTGGCAGATCACTGACGGCTCAGTCTCCATATTCATGGAGCCAACTCCTCACATGGAATCGCCTTTCACACAGCCATGTATCCTCTCGGCCATTTCCCTGGCGGGCCCTGGCCAGGCAGAGATTAGGAGGCTCCACTTGCTACTAGCAATGCTGCCTCTGGGAGCTGAACTCATTGCGCCTGCGCCATCACCCAGAAGCCCTCCAAGCAGCAGCACTCTCATTTCCCAGCTGCACTAGTTCTGAGCACAAGCAACACTGATGGTAGACTCTAGTAACCTGGGTCAGGCTGGCATGGAGGCTGAGTAAGTCTGGGCTATAGTGTGGTGACCTCTTAAAATGGGGAGTGAGTGGTAGTGATTGGGGTGACAGTAGCACAACAGGCAAGCACGGAGACCTGAGTTCCCAGTTCCTGTTAAAAATTCCCAGCACATGTGTTTTAAATAGCTCGATGTGCTAGTGCCATACTTGTAACCAGTACTGGGCGGGTGTGCGTGCACACGTGCACACGCACACACACACACACACACACACCTCCAATAGTGTGGATTAAAGACAATTACAGACCTCAGAATAAACTACCTTTCAACTTCATCCACACTCAAAGTCACAAACTAAGATTATGGAGGGACTTCTTTAGCACCCCTGAGGCCTTCCGCGTGCTTACTCCCTGCCCCACCTCCTGCCCCCCAGCTCCTTGTTCTGCTTTCTGCCTAGCTGCTTGTCACAACACAGAGTTTCAGAGCTGAGTTTATCAGCCAGTGTCTGACACCTCGAGTCACTGCAATCCCCAAAAGCATCCCCTGTCCTCCGCACACTTTCTTCTTGGTATGGTGTACCACAGGAGTCTATAGAGGCCTCTCTGTTAGGCTGTACTATGCACCAGGCCTAGGACACATTTTATTTCTAAAGACATTGTTTCCATCCTGTGACAGCCCGCTGAACCTAATTTACTTAGCCCCCAGAGTTGCTGTGTACCCCGTACTGTGGCTGAGTCCCTGAGAAGCTGACCTGTAGAGGAAGAACATGGACAAGTCAGCAGAAGGCAGGGCAGCCTGCAGCACCACACTGTGTTCTGCTCCATGGGAGCCAGCTGTCTGTGGGAAGGAACTCTCAAAACCAAGCTGCCAGAGGCCACAAAGAGAGTGGCACTGAAGCTGACCTTAAGAGGAAGAGCCAGTGTGGAGGAGCTGTGGCAGTTTCCCTGGCAGGAGAGATCTCACAGGCAAAGGCCCTGAGGTTTGCATGTTTACAAAACTAAAACACTGGAGAGGCCATGACTATGTGGAGAACAGGTATCACAGTGGCAGTGGGCACTGGGCTAACGCTGTGGTCTAGGCTTCAGTAGGCCTTTTAGATTTGTCCTTGACTACTGTTTGACAGTGAATAAAATGATTTGTGACTAAAGAAATTTAATATCAAGGCTTTTGTCTTATACTGACAGATAAAGCTTCTACACAGTACATAAGAGATTCTCTGTAGTTTCACTTTAAAATATTTTTTAAAAGGGGGCTGAAGAGCTTGCTTAGTGAGTAAATTGTATGTCATGCAAATATAAGGACAGAACTGGGAAGGCATGGCTATTGCCTGTAATCCTAGCACTTGGCAGCAGTTGGCTAGCTAGACAAACCATTTGGCAAGCTCTGTGTTCAGTGAGAGACTGCCTCAATAAAGTGGAGGAAGACACCCACTGTCAACTCAAGTCTCTACACTCACACATATGTATCCACATGTGTGTGTCCTCAACCCTTACACATGCATACATAACACACACACACACACACACACACACACACACACACACACACACACATAAAATTTTTTGCTTAAGGAAGGCTAGGATAGTGCTTGCCTGCAAGCTTAAGGGCCTGAGTTCAATCCCCAGAGCCTACACTAAAAACAAAACCTGGGAATAGTAATGTATTTGTAATCTAAGTGCTAGAAAAGTGAACATGGGTTTCACAGGTCTGACTGGCCAGCCAGCCTTGTCTCAAATCACAAGGTGGCCAGCACATGAGGAACATCAAAGGTTGTCCTCTGACACATACACACACCCCTCCCTTCGAGGAGTGCAGTATAATTTAGTGTTTATTTCACATGCACGAAGCCCTGGGTTACATCTCTAGCACCTAAAAGAAAAATTCTTTGTCAGTTTGCCAAGGGAGATCGTCCATTTGGGAGCTTGGACTTATGTCACACGTTTATCCATGTGTGGACAACAAAGCTACTCTCAGATCTGGTCACCACTGGTGAAGATGCCAATGAAACTGAGGACACTGCTTGCCTTACACTTACACAGCACCAGGTCTAGGGGAAAGCCAGGACTGTAAGAAGCTGTGTTTGTCTGCTTACTCTGAGGTCATCAGAGACTGCCTTCTCTAGGGCTGGGCAATGCTAAGAAGCCTGTAATTCAGTCTGCATTCACAGGGAAGCCCAAACCTCAAAGCCTTAGGAGCAGGCCAACACCAGACTGTCAAAACCAAAGGATAGAATTAAGGTCTCTCTCCACACCACCCTCAGTCAGGAACTATGGGTTGTACGGTAGGGAGGGGGTGAGCTATGGTGACTCGAGTTCAACCCAGGACAAAGAGATACTTCTGTACATGGCCATCTTTTAGGGGATGGGTGGGCAAAACAGCTGATCAGATGGCCAGAAACTGACTTTGCATCTCAAATGGAATGTCCCCCAGAAGATTCAAGTGCCTCCTTAGTAAACTACTGTCATGAAAGGTGTAACCACTGTTGTCACTGTGTGGTGGATCCCATCCATAATAGCAGATTAGCGTTTGCTTCTCCTGTTACACGAGCTTCTATATATTGTTTTCTGGCTACCATGTCCTTTTCAGCTGACCCCGGGGCTCTGGTTCCTTTCTCTTCCCTATGTGACTGCATATGTCAGTGGTCCCCAGGAACAGGCTGAATCCTCTCTCTCTCAGCCTCAGAATCACCTGGGGAATTTGAACCCCAAGACTTCAGGCTGAATCTCAAACTTCTTGATTCAAGGTCTTGGGGGCTGCAGCCCAGGCTGAGCACTTCTGGGGGCCAGTTCTGTGGCTCCCAAGGCTGCTGCCTGCCTAACCAGGACAAGACGATGGTGGATTCCATGTTTCTTGGCACCTAAGAACCATAGGAGAATCCCTTTTCTGCACCTCTGGTGTTGCGACACCTGAAGCCTTGCTGATAGGAGAACATGGCCCTTTCCAAGACAAGACATACTCTTCTGTGACAACACTTCATGTCTGACCAGCCAACACAGAGCACACACTCGGAGGCACCTCTTTGAAGTTCTGCTGGCTTTCCCCTGCTTCATGCTTTATTCCTCTGCCCTAGTCACTCAGGGCCAGGTGCTTGACAAGCAGGGACTATTCTGTAGCCCCCAACATGATTTAAACTGTCTGATCCTAAACCTCTTATTTGACTTTGCTTGTTTCTTTTCACAGAAACCACAATGGAGGCCAGGCATGGTGTGGCAGTTCCTGCTTCCCAGACTGGTGAGCACTAAGCCCTTTTCCCAGCTGAATGTCTTCTATTGCTGCTGGAGACAAATCCTAGTGCCCCTTCATCACCCTTTCCTTCTTTTTGCAGGACACAAATTCAGTAAGATCCAATGATATATTTACTGTGCATTGTTCATTAATCTAAAATAAGCTGTGTGGTTTTCCAGACCTTGGAAAAGTCCCTTGAGAAGCAGTGTTGACGGCATCTGGTGGAGCCAGCCTGGCCTGCAACCGCCCCTCGACCCACATCTAAGTACGTTCCAGGGCAGTTCTGGCCACATCACACTAGGGACAGGGGCAAGGACATACAGTGCGGCACTGTAGGGCACAGGGGAAATGGTAAACAACCTGACTGCACATCAGGAGGGAAACAGATCACCACTGTGGCAAGCCATACACTGGTCAGAAGGGACAAAGCTCCGCATACCAACACTAGCAGGGACACAAATAGAAAAGTGAACAATTTTATTTTTCAAACAATGTGTTCAAAGTGGCATCATTTCTTTAAATTTTTAACTAACACACACACACACACACACACACACACACACACACACACACACACACGGTAATAGAAGTATAAGACCATGAGCTGAAAAATCCAGTTGTTGTCTCTGGGCTGAGGGCAGCAGTTATAGGAAAAATAATTATGAAGCTAACAAAATGGCATCTAGCTGTGCCAGGACAAGTCAGGTGTGTACTGAACCCTCTAGGGTAACTAGAGCAACCAGGAGACAGGAATAATCATATCCCAGTTCACAGGTGAGGAAACTGGCTCACAAACTGAAAACCAGGTGCCTTCCAGTGAGGGCAACACACGCACTGGAACGGACCTCCTCCAAGTGGCCAATCCACTTTTCTTATGCTTCCTGCACTCCGCACCCACCTTCTGCTCTTGGGCAAGGTCCTACTCAGCATGCAGTGTGAGAATTACAGGTTGTATCATTTGTCTCTTCCAATCATGGCGTCTATGTATAGCTGGTATGCTCTCACTTGTGTCTGTGGAGGCCAAGGGCTGGCTGACCTTAGGTACTGAAACTCAAAAGTCATCTTTCTCGGTTTTTGGTTGTTTACGTTTGTTTTTGTTTTTAAACAGGGTCTCTCAATGGAACCCAGGGCTCACAGACTAGGCTAGATTGGCTGATGAGTGAGCTCTAGGGATCTCCTGTCTCTGTCTCCCAGTATTGGGACTGTAGCCAGACAGTACTTGTTTTTATGGGTTACTGGGACCTGAACTCAGGTCCTCATGCTTGCATTAGTAAGCACTTTACTGACTGGGCTTTCTCTTTAGTTCTTTCCTCGTAATTAACTGTTTAGGCAACTCAGGGGATGAAGCTCAGGGATTACCTCCGGCTCTTGATTTTACTGAGACTTGCTAGCCTGAAACATATGCAGGCCAGGCTGGCCTTAAACTCCTGGTCCTCCTGCCTGAGCCTCCTGGCTGCTGGGATTATAGGTATGTATGCCATGATACATGGAGACTGTCTACTATATCCCTACTGGATACGTCTACTGGCTGCTGTGCTCTGCCTATTCTCATTGGCCTTGGCTGTCTACAGTCCCAAGGTATGACCCCTCCTGAGTATCATTCCCTGTCCCCTCAGACATCTGCTATTGTGTCTCTTTCACAAGTCTTTGCTCAGCATTCCTGAGTCGGGAAGCTCCCCACAAATCAATTGTTTCCCCCTTCGATCTGCTTTATTCTTATTCATTTCTTATCACTGGCATCACCTCTTTCTCCTTAAAAAAAAATTACTTATTTTAGTGTATTATTAGTGTCTGGGTATTTTGCATGTACGTACGTACGTACGTACGTACGTATGTATGCTTGCATGCATGCATGCATCAGGCATTTGTCTGGTCCCTATGGAGGCCAGGCATTGGATCCCTTGGAACAGGAGTTATAAACAGTTGAGTTGCCTTCTGGGTCCTGGGAATTGAACTCAGGACCTCTGGAAGAACAGTCAGTGCTCTTAACTGCAGAGCCATCTCTCCAGCCCACTTTATGGTTTTTGTTTGTTTTGAGAGGCAATATCAATATGTAGCATAATTTGTCCCGAAGCTTGCAATCCTCTTGCCTCAAATTTCTGGATTCTGGAACTACAGGTACATGGTACCATGCCTGGATCGTGTATTTCTTAATTTACTATTTGTTCCTAGGCTGTTCAACTCCAAGATGGCAAAGTTCATAGCTGCGAGGGCTGTGTCTATTTCAATACTGCTGTCTTCCAGTGCTGAGTTTAGGCCTTAGCAGTAAAGATTTTCTGGACGGAACAAATGTATGCATGAATGAGATATTAACCCAGGACACAGAGACGGAGCGGAGCTGGTGAAGACTACTGTCCAAGCAGTGTGGTTTCAGTTTCAGGTGAAGAAGCATCATGGAAGAAATTTCCAAGTGAATAAGTGGAAGACACATCTAAAATAAGAACAATGATGTCTTCGGCTGTCAGCTGTGAGTGACAGCAGGCACTTGGAATGTTTTGTCGTTTCCTGCCTTCCTTCCTGGGTCTCTCCCACTTGGAAATCTCTCTTCTCAGTTTAATTTTTACGTCTTTGTGAGGGCACTGCACACTAATCACTAGTTTAAAAAGCACTAGAGCACCATGAAATTACTGTTAACAGCTCAAATGGCACTAACACTCAGTACAGTCCATTAAAGTCAGTTTACTGAATTGACAGTGACTACGGACTGGCTGAAAGGCACATCAGGGTTTGGAAGATCCTGGGGAATCGCCATTAAGACTAATTAGACACAGGGCAAAGCAAAGGCAACAGGGAGCTGGGTGGAGACACCTTACAGTATGGGAAAACATCTTTGATAGGTAAATAACTAACAGATTAATATCTAGATTATATAAAGAACAAGTGAAAAGAAATCAAATGCCCCCCAAACAAATGAACCAGTTAGGAAGTGAGCAAGTAAGATGGACAGACAGTCCCTGAGACACGGCACAAATGGCAACTAAATCTGAGAAGATGTTTGGCACCCTCAGCTGTCAGGAGAAAAGGCACATTAAAATGACACGGAGATTCCATCTCACCCCAGCCAGAATGGCCACTATGAGAAGACAAGTGCTGGTGAGGAGGGACACTCACACACTGTTGGTGGAGATGTAAGCAGCTACAGTCACCATGGAAATAAACCCCCGGATTCAGTGACCAGTCCTGATGGTCTACCACAAGGACTGTACTGTTTCCAATAGTGAGGTTACAGACCCTGCCAGATACCCATCAACTGATGAGAGGATAGAAAAAATGTGGTACATACACACAATAGAGTTGTTTTCAGCTGTAAAGAAGAAGAAAATCGGATTGGGGAGATGGGTCAGCAGGTAAGAACATCTGTTATGTGAACACGAGGACCTGAGTTTATATCTCCTGAGCCTATGCAGAAAGCTGGGTGTGGTAGTACATGCCGGTGACCTCACTGCTCATGTGTGTTCTTGTGTTTCTCTCTCTCTCTCTCTCTCTCTCTCTCTCTCTCTCTCTCTCTCTCTCTGTGTGTGTGTGTGTGTGTGTGTGTGTGTGTGTGTATGTGTATGTGTATGTGTATGTGTATGTGTATGTGTATGCGTAGATAAGAGAATCATTGGGGTTTGCTTGTGGTGAAGTCCAGGTTCATCAAAAGCCTGTCTCAAAGAACAAGGTGGAGAGTGATAGTGCAGGACACTCAATGCCCTCCTTGGGTATCTGTGAGTGTGCACAGGCATGTGGACCTGTACACCTGTCCCACATACATATATACCAACACCACACCCCATGCCCACTGCCTGAAGAATGGGTCAATAACATGTCCATCAGATAGACCACTACTCAACTATCTGAGGAAACAGCCTTCTACTTGGAAACATCACACTACAAGTTATAGCTTAAGTCTGAGGTGCTCCTGCAGAGCCCAGGCACCATCAGACCTGGCTATTGTTTAAGGTGGAAAAAAAAAAATCCCAGCTAGTTATAGTGGCTCATGCCAGTAATCCCAGCACTAGAAAGGCTAAGGCAAAACCAAAATTGCAAGTCTGAGGCCAACTGGAGTTAAAAAAAAAAATGTCTGGAGATGTAACTTGGGGTAGAAGCATTTGCCTCACATGTTCAAGGTCCTAGGTTCAATTCTCATTACTGTGAAGGGGAAAAGAAGTCTTCCAGTGAGGTGAAGCGGGGTCTGTCAGCAGCAGGCTTCCTGGTCCTATGCCCATCTGCACAGTACAATATGTGGGTCAGGCAGCAAACTGTGGTCTCTGCCTTACCACCTCATAAAGATGACAGGGCTGCCACCTTCTAACTTAAGACAGGCAACTCCCTATAGGAGCCATTCCCACTCTGTTAAGATACTGAGTGAAAGAGGCCAGTCGAGAATCTTTCTGATGAACCTAGCCTAGGTTTATGAACTCCTGAAGCAGTGTGAACTACACCTGTTCTACGAAGGCCACTGAGAAGTGGACTCCTCTTCTTGACAGTGGGGACCTACGGCTTCCTGCTACGAGGTGTTCACCATGGTGTCGTGTAGGAAGCCTGCATTCCCTTCCATAGTAACTACGGTCCCCAGGGGATGTCAGAGCAACTACATCCTTGTATCAGCAGCTCCAGAGCAGGAATACAGAACTGCTTTTACCATCTGCTCACAAGACAAATGAATCCTACCAATGATTCTATATAAGGAAAGGAGCCTTGCAAATCTCCACTAACTCCTTGGGTGGCCCCAGGAAAAACAATCCACCATGAGCTAGGCTCCCAAAGGACAAGGGAAACCTCTAATTCTATATTCTGAGCTCTCTGCTTCACTGTCCCCTTCACTTAAGAAAGACTGTCATACTCTAGAACCCATGAGCTATTTCCCTCAGTAGGTCTGCTAGCCAAGGGCAAGCTGTCAGGAAACACGAGGCCATACTATGTTCCTGCTCACAGGGTCTCAATCGTCTTGTTACTGAAATATGGTAAAGATCTTGTCTGTGGACAAGATCAGCAATTTTGAAATCTGGGTTTCAAGCTCTCTCAGACTTTCTTTGCTCTAAAAGTATTTACTTATATATCCACCAAACATTTGAGTATCTACTGTGTGTTAGCAGTATGCCAGGCCTAGAAACAGGGGAATAAAAACCAGGTCCCTGCAGGCTGCCTAGGACATTCTGGGATTCATTACCCAGAACTATTTACAATATCACTGCACATAAACAAGAGGGATTCACATTGACACTGACATTCTTGATAAAGTGAGCCCCAAAGTATGAGAATCAGTGTTTCTAATACCATCCCCTAACTTCTGGCTGGGCTGGAACACATAGCTCAGTGGCAAGGAACCTTGTTAGAATAGACATGGCCCAGGACCCGTGGACCTTGTTAGAATAGACATGGCCCAGGACCCGTAGACCCTGTTAGAATAGACATGGCCCAGAATCCCATGGTGGAAGAAGAAAACAAAACCTTCAGAACACACCTGGCCATCCTGGAATTACTGTCAGAGGAATTCTTTGAGATGCATCCTTGAAGGTATTTCTGTTTTTTTTTTCTCCCAGGTCTGCTTGCTTAGGGTCAGTTGCACACTCTCCCTTTCTTTCTCCCTCCATATGTGTCTGTGTGTCTGAAATAAGGTGTTACCATGTGGCTCAGACTATCCTCTTGTTCCACCTCCTAAGTGCTAGGATCATAGATGTGCACCAGCATACAGGAGCAGTTTCTTCAGAATTCAAAGACTAGTTGGCACTAGTTTTTGCCAACTAAATCTAAAGATACTAGTTGGCACTAGTATCTACAGATTGTTTAATAACTGGGGGATGTAGCATGTTCCTGCCTATCTCATACCCTATGAGAAATGAAGACAGGGACTTGCAAAAGAATCAAACACAACCAATATTCTTAGGTTCCGAGTCCAAGACAGTCAATGAAAATCCCTAGAGTACCACCTAACGATGCCCCATGGGTTTGTCACTGAGATCCTCTGCCACTCTCAGTGACCTCAAATTTGCTGGAATTCAATATGGTCTAAGAGATTAAAGACAGAAAGTTCTTTAGAGCACAGCAGACATCAGCCTCCTTCATGGCTTTGATGACAGTAGTTCTGATGGCCAGCATTCTCGGGGGATATGTAACATACAGGTTGGACCCCAGACATTTCCTGCAGCCTTTGATCATAGGGCCTTCTGTATACTTCAGGTGCAACATGGAGGTGGCCAGACCCTCAGAACACTCCTCTACATGTCACATAATATACACACAAGCCAAAGAGACCAGTTTCCTAACTCCAGAGATAAGAGGAAACTATTTCTAGAAAAAAGCTAATTACTGGACTAAGGAATGGCAGAAGTATGGGGCAAAAGTGGCTTCTGACATTCCAGCTCCTACAATAATATTTATTTTTAACTACGTGTATGTAGATGGGTGTGTGCATGTGAGTGCACATGCCTGAGGATACCCTCAGAGATGCTGAAGCTAGTGTTCCAGATATGAGCGTTGGGAACGTGGATCCTCTGAAAGACCAGCAAGCTCTTAACTACTGAGCCATCTTTCCAGCCCCAAATTCAGAACTTTGGGATGGCATCTGGGGAAGAGTCTCTAGGGCAGGTAAAAGGCATAGAGCCTGAATATGGGCATTCTAAAGAATCAGATGGTTGCCCCTTATGCTTGTAGCTATCCTAACAATAAACCTCCGCAGACTTAGAAAAAGGAGGCTGTCTTGAAGCAGGCATGACACATAGACTTAAGACAATTTACTTAACAAGCACTTGGGAAGAACCTGTCACTCGCTGGACAGGGAGCATCATCACAGCCCTGGACGTCAAAGGCTCCTGAATTGTAGTTGGTTAGACAAACAAAATTAGCAGAATGAAATGTAAAAGGCGTGTTGTAGAGAGAGCAACGTAAAGCCATATACCCGGCTATTAAATGTGTCGGGCTTAGTCACAAACTTGAAACCCCAGTACTTGGGAGGATGAAGCAGGGGACTATGGATTCCAGACCAACCTGCCTAGACAATCTATAAAAAATACCATGCAAATAAGTGAACCAATGGAATAAAAGACATGGGGTAAAATCACACATACAAGGAGCAAAGCAGTTTGTGTTTGAAGCTTGTGTATATTCTAGAAAAAGAAATAAAAGATATATTTTCATTAGTTGATTATTTTGATGAATGCCAACATATTAACCACTATTTTAAAAGAGATTTATTCTATTTGTCATTTATGTGTATATGAGTCTCTCTATTTGCAGCCCGATATAGGTGATGGGAACAAAACCCAGTCCTCTGCAAGAGCAGAAAGCACTCTTAACCATTATGTCATTTCTCCAGCCCCCACTTGGGAGTTTTACATCCCAAATGTAGAAGCTAAGGAGATGGCTCAGAGGGTAAGAGTGCTTGCTGCTCAAACATGAGGGTCTGAGTTCGAATCCCCAGCATCCACATAATCAGGCATGTCCGCAGCACTGTGTGGAGGATTACTGGGACTTATAGACTACCATGTTAGTTTGAGGTTCAGTAAGAAACCCTGCCTCAAAGGAATAAGGTAAAGAGATAAAGCAGGACACCTGCTATCTTCTATATATAACACATAAACTCACCCCACATAAACATGATACCCCATAACACCCCACATAAATACCACCCCTCCACACAAATATACCCACACTCAGTTTCCACATTCACACACACAAACAAAACAAAACACAGTTTGCTCCTTTTTCCAGTTAAACATGGTACAATGACATTTTCATGTTTCAGAACACTACCCTTAGTCCTAATGCCTTGGAAATACTTCCAGACTCCAGGCCCGGTGACTATCCCCACTCCCATTGTTCATACCTCCACTGGAAGCTCTGTGACCTCTGGCCTTTCTCCAGGGTCAGCTGTCAGAACAAGCTTCAAGTGGCACTCCTCTCCTGAGACCAAGTCCCTAATGGCCTGCAAGGCTCACAGAGGCTGCAGCTATCTGTGCCCTCACCCTAAGTTAACCATACTGCCTTACATGCACTGTTGTCCCACGGTGTCCCAGCCCTGCACGGCAGCCGGTTCCTGCCCTCAGCTGCTCACATGCCTCACAGCAGCAGCATCGCCATCTTCACACTGCCTGGCTTGGCTCTTTCATCCCTTTTGCCCAGGACACCTCCTACCTCTACCCACTCTCAGAGACAGGGCTTTACTATGTAGCCCAGGCTGCCTGGACTTGTAATTTTCCTGCCTCAGGATTACAGGTACAAGCCACTCTGACTGGCTTGGGTTTTGTTTGTTTGTTTGTTTTTTGTTCCAGGGATGTATCGTGAGCACCTACACACAGGAAGTGGTCAATAAATACCTGCTGACTAAATAGTCTGGGAATAGGAAGGTGGTTTCTATTATGTTGTCACTTCATTTTGACATTCTGTTAGCTTGTTGCAGGTTTCTAAAGTCCTGAGTATCCCTGTTAAAAAGGAATTGAATGACATAAATACTAGCTGTGAGCTTCAAGAATTTCAGACTCCCAGACCCTATTCCTGCTTACTGAATTACAATCCGTATGTGAACAAGACTGTCTGGAGACTATAGCACAGCAGCACAAGATCCTTCAAGCAACACTGCCTTAGAAAGGGAGGAGGCTCCATCCCCTCTGGCAGGGGCTTGTCTGAGGACAAAGGCCTAGATGAGTGGACCTAGAACCTGCCCTGGGTGATACATGACTCTTCATGACCATCTCTCATCACCATGCTGCCCTCAGAAGACAGCTTACAGCAGTCTATACTCTAACTCCCTCAGGCCCCAGGATGAAGCAAAGAACATATACAGACTGGTGAATTGGGGGGGGAGGGAGAGGGGAAGGGAGGCTTGGGAACCACAACAAACAATACCGGAAGAAGGAAGGAGTCCCTCTCTTTTCCCTCTGATCCCTTGCCAGTGTTCCCTACTACTACCCGCAGCCAGAGCAGGAAAACTGTAGCTCTCATCAACCAGGTCAGCTGTGTCCAGGACACTGGCAGAGGGAGAAGGGAACAAGAGAGAGGCAGTTAGAAGGCACTGTGCACCCCAGCCAAGCAGTGCATTAAGAACAGGAAGCTCTCCACTTTTCCCCAAAGAGTAGTTTGAATTGATTTGATGATGTTTCAAAGTAGAAAAGGCATAGAACAAGAAAATAGATGGGAGGGGCCTAGCAATGAAGAGGCGTGCCTTGTACTGATGGGCTCTGGTCATTTCTGCCTGACAAGTGACTGGGTGCAGGGCTGGAAAGCTGACTCACTGAGAAAACGGCTTCCACTGAAAACATAGGACCTGCATTTGACCCCCCAAGAACTCATGTGAAAAATAAAGAAAAGCTGTGTTCTGTGTGCCTGAAATCCCAGCACTGGGAAAGTGGAGGAGATGCCAGGGGCTCACTGGCCAGCCAGTCTAACTAAGGTGAACAGCAAGAGTAGTGAGAGACTTGTGACAGAGAACACCTAATGGCATCTCTGGTAACTACACACATGTGCAACCCCACCCCTCCAAACTTCAGAGGCTGCCAAAGGAGGAGCTAGGGCTGGGGAGACTAAGGCCCACTGTAATGACTTTAGCTGAAACCAGCTTTATGAAAAACATCTGAGACTTCTGATGACAGGTGTGCAGAAGACACCAAGGGGATCAGAGGACCATGGCCCTCAGAATGTGGGTGGAGAAGGTGATGTAAAGAGCTCAGAATGATCAGCCTTTGATCCTGATTCCAGTTGTACTCCCAACATTTTCTTCAAAATAATGACAATGTAACACTTTAAATCACTGCATGCTTCTAATTCTTTGGTATATGACTGTCCCAAACTGCTATAGGTCCCACCCTCCCTCCTTCCATATGTACAAAAAAATAGGATGAGTCACCTGCCAGGTCTTAGGAAATAAAAAGAAGCAAATGGTAAGAAGGCAAAACCGGAGTCTAGGCATGGGACTTAGCTCAGTGGTAGTGCCCTTGACTACCGTGTGGGATGCTCTATGTTCAATCCCCATTCCCAGCAAAAATAACCAACTAAATAATAAAATGTTCTTACAGGCAGAACACAGCAAAGAAGCAGATGGACAGACCCCAACACCATGAGGGAAATGCAAATCAAACCCACAATGGCTACTCTAAGAAAACAGGCAACAGCAAGAGAGTACTGGAGAACAGCAGGGCCCCACAGGGCTGCAGCACAAGTGAAGTGAGGAGAGGCTTTACCCTGCTTTGGGAAGCAGCCTAGCAGCTCCTCAGCCACAGGGAAATCACCTGTTCAGACCATCCCAGTCTTAGGTGTGACTGCCCCAAACCCCAGACCCAGACAGAGGGGCTGGTGGGACTTTTAGGACACTGGCAATGTGCCCAGAAAGTGACATGACGGCTCCCCTACCTCCCGCTCCTTACCAGACAGGTTGACCACCAGGGCCAACAGGCAATGTGGCCAACCAGCCACAAACTGAGACTTCCAAAGCACTGGGCCAAATTTAACTGTATCTTTTGCAAGTTTATTTACTTAAGATATTTTTATAGCAACGAAAGCCAACATCATATACATCCAATGAATAAAGATCTGTTTACACATGGACTATGTCCACACATTAAAGTTCAGAGAAGCCTTGTCTGTACCAATCAAAAAGTGGGAACAACCCCAAATGTCCGTCAACTGACTGAAACACACAATGGAATATTATTCGGCCATGAGAAGAGTGAAGTACTGTGTTGTCTCATGCACATAATCCCAGCACTGAAAACAACAACCCCCAAACAAACAAAACCCTGAAGCCCACAGCAAAGGAGCCAGCACCCAATACACCTATTATCACACCTAAACCAAAGCACCGAGCAACAGGTACTCCTCAGTCCCTGCTGCTGGGCGTGCAAAACACTCAACACCAAAATGGACTCCATGCTGGTGTGTGCTATAAAAACCTGCACTCAAGTGTTTGTAGCAGTTTGGGTCTTAACTGCCCAGATTTGGGGAATATCAGGATTTTTTTTTTATTATTATTTTTTATTTTTTTAACAAGCAAGGCCACATTTAAAAAAAAAAATCCACAGAGAACCTCAGCTCGACACTGCCAAGTGAGACAAGCTAAACCTACAGAGGCCATCACTCATATGTAAGCCGTTCTAGAGAAGGTGAAAGAGACAACGAGAAGGTGGCCAGCAGTTGGGGGAGGGAGGAAGTAGGGCAGAGGGGACTTTGGCCAGTGAACCTTTACTTCGTGTTACATCTGCCAAAACTCACAGCACCACATGACAGAGAGTAGACCCTAATGTAAACCGTGGACTTTGGTTCCTAAGGGTACCTCTGTACTGGCCCTCAAGTACAACAAACACACGGGTCACGGGAGAAACTGGGGGAGGATGGGAACTCAGGCAAGTCACCAAGAATTAAAACAAGTTTCTAATTAAAAAGAAAATGCTAAAGATGCTGTGGTCTGCTCGGCAAATATTTACACATTCTGAAAATAGTCGAGATGACAAAAATTCTAACACAGGATTCTAACCAGAAATTAAGTTAAAACACCTACAGTTCAAAAATCAAAGTTTCTGGGCAACTGCAGAGGAGCCGACAGGAGCAAAGGCTTCCGTCGCCGGGGAAGGCTATCTTCCTAGAGATTCACATGGGATTCCTAAAGTAACACTTAGTTAGAGCGAACATGTCTGTCCACAATTATATCATAGAAATAAACATGTATGCGTTTTAAAAACAGGATTCTAGTACTTATACTACTGTGCTTCTATCTGAGTGTTGGTGTGCATGTGACAGGGAGAGCATGTGTGTGCTAGCACAACTTACACGTGGGCACTAAGAGAGATGGCGGTGCTAGTGTGAGGTGAGTGAGTGTAAACTGATCTGCCAGTGTGAAGGTGAGTGTGAGCAAAGACAGTAGTGTGAGAAGGTGAGCCTGACGGAGGTGTGACCATCTGTCTTCCCACACGTGGCTTGGGGTGGTATGCTCATGGATACAATTCCCACACCGGCCTTCCTGCTTCTATTAGACAAGCTCACGGTACTGAAACCACCTTTCCAACACCCCACTAGGTAGTCCTGTTTCCCCAAGGGCTAGTGGCTCTGTTTTCCTATCTGAATCATGAAATGTAAGCACTGCCTTGCCTCTCTCCACTCATCAGGCCTGCTAGCACTGATAAGGGACCTATGTGAAAGGAGGGGTTGAGAACTGTAAGGCCAAACACCTTCACAGTGCCAAGGCCAGCGTGGCTTCTTACACCTGGTGCAGGTGGCTCTGTGGTTAAGAATGCCTGCTACTCTTCCAGGTTCCCAGCACCCACAAAAGACAACTCAAGACTACCTGTAACTCTAGTTACAGGGATCCAACAACCCCTTCTTGCCTCTGCAAGCACCCACATGCATGTGGTATACACTCACACACAAAAAATACACATTAAAAAACCAACCAACCGCCGGGCGGTGGTGGCGCACGCCTTTGATCCCAGCACTTGGGAGGCAGAGGCAGGCGGATTTCTGAGTTCGAGGCCAGCCTGGTCTACAGAGTGAGTTTCAGGTCAGCCAAGGCTACACAGAGAAACCCTGTCTCGAAAAACCAAAAAAAAAAAAAAAAAACAAAAAAACAATCTAAAAACAAAACAAACAAAAAAAACCAACCCCCCCCCAAAAAAAACCAAAAAAAATAAACAAACAAAAAAACCAAAACCAACCAACCAGCCAGTAATTGATAAAATGATTCCTAGGGCTGAAGAGATGTCTCAGTAGGTAAAAAGTGCTTGCTGTGTAAGTGTGAAGACCCGAGTTCAAATCTGCAGAACTCACATACTGGGCATGTGTCTGAGTCCTAGAACTCTGCTACTCGGAAGTTCCTGGGTCAGCAACCCTGAGGTGCATGTCAGCAACAAGAAAGACCTTATTCAAAAAAAAAAAAAAAAAAAAAAAAAAAAAAAAAAAAAAAAAAAAAAAAAAAAAACCAGTGAAAATCGGGGACCAACATATCTGATCCCCACATGCATGTACACACGCTCATACGTGCACATGTACACACACACACACACAACTAAAGAATCAAAATAATCTTGCTCTTGAGAACCTCAGTTCAGCAGGTAGTCAGAGGAATACCATTCTCTCTGCTCAGATAGACCCTTCTTTTATAGGTACGTCCACGTTGCGAAGGCCTGTCCACCATGATGAGGTACAAGGGGAAGACACTAAGAGGACAGAGGGCCATGTGAAGAGCCTTGCACAGGCATGGCAGGAGGAAGAGGTGGTCCTAGAACATGCCAGCCCCACTCCCTCTGGGGTAGAATGGAAGGAAGACCACAAGCTTCTCTGGGCTTCAAGGATGCTGGTCTGTTCCACAGGGAACACTGCCGCCACCCCGGTTAATTTATTCCTCAGTTGTGACTATTAGCTGCTTCCTGTTTCTTTGGTCAGCTGTCCCAGCTGTTATCTGCAGTCCTAGCTCTTCCCATTAGCACTGCAATCTTCCCTTTATCTTGTGCCATTGTTTCATCCTATCTTGACCCATATGCTGGTGCTCTCACACAATAAACATCACCCTGGGCAATCTGTTGTTCCAGTCTGCCCTTTTCCCTCTCAGACTCAGCTGTCAGTCTTTTGCCTTCTCTATTTCCCTCTTTTAGGCTTTTGGCTTAGACGCCAGAAAAGTCCGTCTGTCCTGTGTGTCCCTCCCTCCCTCCCTCCCTCCCTCCCTCCCTCCCTCCCTCCCTCCCTCCCTTCCTCTCTCCCTCCCTCCTTTGGACTGAACCTAGGAAAGTACTCTAATTCTGACCTCCATTTCAAACTCTGTTTTTGTTTTATTTAGATTTAGTTTATCTGAATCTGTATATATCTGTCATGTGTGTGCCCATGGAGAAGCAGATGTCAGATCCCCTGGCACTAGAGCTGTGGGTTGCAGTACACTACCCAATGTGTTGCTGTGATCAGAACTCAGTCCTCTTGAAGAGCAAGTGCTCTTAACCTATGAGCCATCTCTCCTGCCTTGACTTTTTCTATGTTGAGACACTGACAATCTCAGTTGCCCAGATCGCCCTTGACCTCACTGTGTGGCCTGAGCTGCCCCAAGCTCCCCACCCTCCTGTGGATCTCAGGGCAACCGTATCTGGCCATTTGCTTTCATTTTCCCATCTGTAGCTCTCCACTACCCACTTCTCAGAAGTGGGATGGGTCACTGTGCACTCTTCTTTGCTTCCAAACTCAGAGCTGTGGTTGATGGATGGATGGATAGACATGGTTTGCAAGCCCATGGCTGAGGAAGGAGATAGAGAAAGCTGAATACTGGTCTGGGCTCAATTCTGTTCCCCATCCTGCCTTAGGGTTCTAGGACTCAGGCTAACCCCCATGTGCAGCCAGAGATCTAAGGACAGTGCTTACCCACCCTCCCTCCACCCCGTCCCTGTCCCTGTCCCTTTCGGTTCGGGTCCCTAGGTCTGCTTCTCCCCAGACTGGGGCTCCTCAGCTAGCATGCTCAGGTGACCTGTTTGAGAAGCCCACCCCCATGCAGGCCACATGTTTTGCTTCTTTCTTGCAACGCCAGTGCTAGAATCATGCCTCTGACTCAGTTGCAGCATTCACACCCACACTAGTCTTCACTATTGGATTCTGGACTCAAAACAAGAATCAGGACTGTGTGTGCTGGCAAACACCTGTAATTCCAGCACTTGGGAGGCTGAGACAGGAGAACCAAGAGGTCAAGATCAGTTTGAGCTACATAGTGAGACCCTGTCTCAAAACAGAAAAAAAAAAAAAAACAAAAAAAAAACCCACAAACAAACAAACAAACAAAAACAACAACAACAACAACAACAACAACAAAAAAAAAAAAAAAAAAAAAAAAAAAAAAAAAAAGGGAAAAAAATAGTAGGACCAGGCAAGTGGAGATCAAAATGTTGACTATGTTCCTAAGAGCTTGGCTTGAAGACAGGTAGGCTTGCTCACTAGAGCAGGCCAGTGGACACAGGAATCAAGAAAAGAGAGTGCGTGCTCTGAGAGCAGGACTACTGAGCCCAGTCTGCCCAGTGCTCTCCCAGACTCACCAGCCTAGCTAGCTCTTCCTTCTTCCTGGCATATGGGTCATGAGGCAGTGGGAGAAGGTACCAGGATCACAGTGGCTGGGGCTAGAAGATGAAGCTCGTGTCCTTCAGGAACTGCAGCCTACCCAGACAGGGTCACTCTGAGGCCCCAACACAGTGACAGTTACGGTGCTGAGAAATAACACCCCCCCCCCCCCCCCCCCCCCCCCATGGAGGCTTCCCTCCTAGGCAGACTGCCTTGGCCATTTGCAGCTGTGGCACTGTTTGGCTCATAGGCAGACATTAAGGGACTTGCCAACTCAGCTTCTCCAGATGATTACTTTTAATGACACACCTGCTCTAACTAGCTGCTGACAGTCATGGTATGTTTGCTTAAAAAGTGTCTCAGTACTCTCCAGCCCACTAGATGTGTACTGATAAGGAGGGAAATGACCAGGTCTCCATTTCTCCATTCTGACCAAGCTCCCAGGGAGTTTCTCTGCCTAGACACTCCACACCACTGTTAACAGTCTTCCTCTGGCCGTCTCTACTCCTCCACTTTTTGTTTTGTTTTGAGACAGATATTCCCTACATAGGTCCTGAACTTAAACTCCCAGACTCCCATCAGGCCCTGCCTCCCAGTGCTAGGATTAAGTGTCTGGAGTAGGCTAGGTTGGCCTCAAATTCAGTATGTAGCTGAAGATAACCTTGAACTTCTACTTCTCTTGTCCCCACTTCACAAGTGCTAGAATTACAAATGGGTGCTAATATCCCAGACTTAACATTAATAGAGTTCTCCCCTCTCCACCAAGAGAAAGTGTGATTTTCTTCGAAAAACATGTGGCCATGAAAAATATATAGTCACTGGCTACCTGTGTGAGGCAAGATTTGCAGATAGAAACCTGAGTCCTTTTGAAGTATGTTCCTGTGGGAGGGTATGTGTGTATGTGCGCTCCACACGTGCTGTTCCTGTCTTTTTGAGATAGAGTTTTACCAAGTAGGCCCAAGAAGCTAACCAGAGAGCCCTAGGAAGCTTGTTTGTGCTTTTCTGTGCTGGGATCAGACACGCACTATCACGTGAAGATTGTTAACATGGGTTCTAGGGTTCCAAGTACAGTCTTTCAGAATTTTCCTGACTAAGCCATCTCTCCAGCCCTGTTTTGTGTGCCTGCCCCCATCCCCTCTTTCTTTCAGAAAGGGCATCACTCTGTAGGCCACACTGACTTTGAATTTGTGAATCTCCTGCCTCAGATTCCTGAGTGCTAGGATTATAGGTGTGCACCACCCTGCTGGGCTAAAAGCATTCCTTCAAGGGAAGAAAGCTGGAAGGGAGTGAGTAACATCGTTGGTTTTTTTTTTTTTTTTTTTGGTTTAAAGGATCTTTCTCTCAGAGCTCTGTACATCTTGTCTACAAAAATGAGCAGAATTTCACCTTAAAAATTCTTGTAATCTTTGTATCTCCTGGTGCTGTTGGTGGCTGTGGAGGTGTGTGCCCACCTTAACCCTAGCCCTGATGAACATTTCCTACCTGTCTGAACCATAGGCCCTAGCACAGTGCAGGATTAGTCAAGCAAACCTCATCAGACACCCACCCGTTAGAAGGGGGAGTGGCCTAAAGCCAGCAGAGGTGTATATCCTCCCAGCCTCTTGACAACTGCCTCCTGCTTTGTCCTCCCTTTGTCTTTCTAGTCCCAGAGATAAGCCTCCTAAAAGATAAGCCCAACAGCCAGACTCAGAACATGGCTAGGGCTGGCTCTGAGGAATGGAGCAGGTCTTCCTGCAGACCTGGAAGACATCTGACCCTTCTACTGCCCCCAACAGACCCCTAGCAGACACAGCCATGACACTTCCCATTCATCCACTCTCTGCACCTGCACACTCCTCCACCCACAATTCTGCTCAACGTTTCAGTAGCTGCTTGGTACCCTCTGTCACCTGCAAGAGCATTGCCTTGGCTGCAGCAGTCTGACTCTATAGGGCCAAGTGGTGCCCAAATGAGGTGCTGAGACTGATGCCAGAATCCAGGGAAAGCTGCCAGACATCAGGCCTCTGAAGCTGTATCCAGCAGAGGGCAAGGACATTATCCACCCAGGACATTTGTAACTCTTGACTGCTCCTCAAAAGCCCTCCCAAGAGGAAGGACTATGCTCCGTTGCCGTATGGATGGTGTGTACCCAAAGTTCAAGTTTCAGATTAGCTCAAGGAACCTATCCAGAAGCAGCTGCTCCAGAAGATATATTAATGCAGAAAGAAAAGCCTGTCAGCACACCAGAACAGAGTTAAATACTTATTCGGACACGGACACTTTCCTGTGAATGGTGCTGGAAATCAAACGCAGAACCTCATGCACACCAAGCCTGTATTTTCTACTGAACCACATTCTCTTCCCCAAAACAGATGTCTTATTTAATCTAATTTTCTGTGTATGTGTGCCCCAGTGTATGTATGCACACCACATACATGCAAGTGTTTCCAGAGACCAGAAAAGGTATCAGGTGCCCTAGAACCAGAGTTAAGGCACTTATGAGCCTCCATGTGGGTGCTGGGAACTGAACACCAGTCCTCTGCGATAGCAGCAAGTGCTCTTACCACTGAGCCATCTCTCCAGTCCAAAACAGACTGAACTGGTGAACGAAGCACACAAGAGCGACTATCACCCAGGCCAGCAATAATTATTCCTGCTGTTTACTTGACAATTGAGTCAGGTGATCCTGAGTGACAGCACTGACAGCCACTGCAGCTCTTCAAACCTTGATTTTATTTTTTGTGCATGTGCGTACGCACACACATGCACTTGATGTGTGTGTGTAGGCACATGAGTGGCACAGTGCACATGTGGAGGTCAGAGAACAACTCCAGGAAGTTGGTTTTCTCTTTTAGCCTTTACATGGGTTCTGGAGATCTAACTCGGGCTGTGAATCCTCTTGGTTTCCTTAGAGAGGGTCTCCCTGTGTTGTCCTTACTGCACAGACCAGGGTGCCTGCAAGCTTGCAGCGACTCTCCTGCTTCTGCCTCCCAAGAGGTGAGCTCAGAGAGGCACCACCTCAGCCTCACAGACTCTGGCCCCTTTGTCTAAATGCAATCATCTATTAGAAATCATGCCGCCCTTCAGGTAGTGAGAAGCACCGGGCCCATTACACGAGCTCCTTTGACAACCAGCCTGTAATTACAGTTCTAAATAAAGTTTGTATCTTCATCTATGAGTGATGGGCTCCACGGCTCATTCTTGGCTTTGCCATTAAAGAAAGAAAGAAAGAAGAGAAGAGAAGAGAAGAGAAGAGAAGAGAAGAGAAGAGAAAAGAAATTGCTGAGTTGGCCCTCAGCATCTGCCAGCAGCAGTGCAGCCCTGTTCCAAATGGTACCTGACAGATGATGAAGGCCAAGTGCTGCTCCTCTCACACAAGCAAGTGGGAACCTGAGAGGGAAAGACCTGCATTTGGAGCTCTGAATCCCTACTGGTAGCCACAAAGATCTTGCTGGCTTTCCCCCCAACTGATGGAAAAGATGCTTTTGTTTTGGGGCATTTCAAAAGAACCAACCATATGTGTTCAAGTGTACGAGAAAATCTGCTTACTCAGTGCAATTTGCCAACAAGGCAGTAAAAACCCAACTGTGTTCCAGACCCAGGAAGCTGACTTCCTCCTCAGCACCCACGCCAGGCCAGCCACCATGGGAGGCACTGAGCTCAAGAAACCCTGACCATCAGAGGCCAGGAGCGTAACCTGACTGAAAACACAAATGGACAATGGAGGCACCTCCAGAGTCCCAAACTCCTTAGCCTCAGGACCTAAATAACAAAACCTGAGCAATTCTTTTGGGGTGGGGGGGGTGCATGCATGTGTGCACATGTGTGTGCTGGTGCACTTGCCTGCATGCATACATGTACAGGCTAAGGGCAGACATTGGCTGTCTTCCATTGTTCTCCACCTGAGTCTTGAAGACAGGGTCCCCTTGTTGAACACAGAACTCACTGTGGTGGCAACACTGGCTGTTCCTAGCACCTCCACCAGTGCTGTGGTCATACGCATACATTGCTGTGCCAGCTTTTTATATGGGAGCTAAGCCATCAATCACTTTAAACTTGAGCTACGCTTCAATTCTTAAAACCCTCAGTCTCTTTTCAGTTTACAATAAGAGTTTTTAATTTGTAGTTCATGGATACCCTTGAAACTACATGCTTTGTGTATGGACTTTCCATTATGACTGTAGTGTGCATACCAAACCACCACATTTAAAGCACTCCTTTAAATTACAGAGCCCAGCTCCAACCTGTGCTGTCTCCACAGCCCTAACTGTTGTATCTGCCCAAATGGTTCCTGCTTGTATATCTTCCTTCTCTGTCTGCTGGAATCTTCCAGAGTCTTCAAAGGCTGATGCAGTCACACTTCCTGGACAGGGCCTCTCTGCCTCTGCCAGGGTTAATTTTCCCTTCTCCCACTGAGTCACCTTTCCGCCTCCACAGTGGTGTTCAGTGTGGTATACGATCATACTCTACTTACTTGATATTACTTGTGTAATATCTCTGCAAGCACAACAGATGCCCAAGGCTAAGAATAATTGGTATTAATGAGCTGCCCCTCCCCCATAAGCACCCAGTACAGTGCTTTGCACATTCTGAACCCAAACAATTTTTTAAAAATTAATTTTATTTATGTGTGAAATTTTATGTGTGGAATGTATACTACGTTTGTGCAGTTGCACAAGGAGACCAAAAGAAGTGGATTACTTGAGCTGGAGTTATAGATGGCCTTGAGCCACCAGACGTGGGTGGAGGGAATTTAATTCCTGTCCCTTGGAGGAGTGGGAAGTATTCTTAACTGCTGAGCCATCTCTTCAGCCCTGAACATTCTGAATTTAATTATTTTCTTCAGTATCAACATGCCCCCCCCCATTCAAATAATACATTTTCCCCAGAAGTTTCTAAAGCAATACATACACATGTAAGATAGGTCTCACCTGAAGTAGTTAAATGAGACACTGATACAATTATGTAGATGATACAACAAAGATGTAACAAGGCCCCTCCAAACAGATTACTGGCTTCTAAATGTATGTAGAATTCAATAATTAACGATTGTCTTAACATTTTGAAAGATGGAAATGCTGTCCGATGATTCCATGCCGAGGTTCAGTGTGGAGGCCATTCTATTACATTATTAATCTTACATGATTTCCAAAATACCAAATGCGTGAGATCCAAGGGAGCCCCAGGTAGGAATCAAGAGAGTATCATCTTCAAGATAAAAGAATGCAACAGGCAGTCTTACTGGGATTATTTATGGTAAATCAAAGCAACAAGTAGGCCCAAATACTTAGTTCAGCAGAATGGAGAGGGAAGCTAATATCTCCTATATTCCTGCCCCAAGGAGCCAGGAAACAGGCATGTTCCAAGTGGCCTAGCAGAGAGATGTGGCAGGCCCACAGAAGGATCTCATCTCCAACCCTCTGCCTGGCAGGGATGCTTCCATTTGTCCCCTGGGTAGAGTAGGGCTCTCATAGAGGACCAAGGATGCAGGAGGTGGGGGCTGGGCTGGTGTTGCTCTGTTACCCAGACCCAGGAGCTAATGTTACAACCTCTTTTGACAAGGAAACCGACTCAGAGGTCAAGAACAAAAGTGCAGCTGGAGCAGCAGCTGAGTGTTGCAGGGGCTGCAGGGCTAGAGGGTACTCAGCTCAATCCCAAGTCCAGGAAAACATGGAGCAAGACCGAACAACAAAAAGAAGTGGGTAGCTGTATCACCAGAGTCTCACATTAAGAAGAAAACGTGCACAGGACTAAAAAGTATTTGACACAATAATGCTGGATCCCCTCCCCCGACCTCCCCATCTCTAAAATCTGGCAAAAGACATAAATGTCCAGACTTAGGAAGATGAGCAAGCCCCAATTAGGGTAAACACAGAGAAATCTATGTTGAGCTAAATCATAATTAAATTTCTGGGTACTAAAGAAAGACAAAGGAAAAAGGGCCATCAAAGCAGCTGGAGAAAAATAAAGCAGTGAAGAGGAACGCCAATCCACATGACTGGCTTCTCCTCCAAAGCCAAGGGTGGGGAGGCAGAAGGCAGTGCATTCTCTAAGCACTAAAAGTGTCCAGCTGGGGACTGTGCTCACTTGATAGAGAACTTCTCTGGGTTCCATCACCAGAATGACATAAACTGGCTCTGGTATTGCATGTTTGTAATTGCAATACCAGGGCGATGAAGGCAGGAGGATCATAATTCAAGGTTATCCTTTGTTATATAACAAGTTTAAGGCTAGACCAAGCTATAGAAGATGCTGTTTCAAGGTAAATAAGTAGTGTTAAATATGAATTCTAAAGCTAGTGAGGGCAGAGCCTTTAGGGATGAAGGGCAACAGGACTCAGCTGGTAGAGTATTTACTTAGAATGCACGAAGCCCTGGGACCGACCCTCAGAACTACATAACCTGGGTATGGTAGTGCAAGCCTGTAATCCCAGTGCTTGGGAGGCTGAGGAAAGAGGGTCGATCACAAGTTAAAGACTGGTTTGAGCTATGTATGGAGGCCCTTCTTCAAAAAGCAGGTGAGATAGTTCAGTGGGCAAGTGCTGTACAAGCTTGATGGCCTCAGTTCAGTTCCTGGATTTCAATGCAGAAAAGAACAGATGTCTACAAACTGTTCTTTGACCTTCACCTATCTGTGTCATGGTGCGCGCGCGCGCGCGCGCGCGCACGCGCACACACACACACACACACCCCAGATACACCATGAGTAGATGAAAAAGTAAAAGAATGGAAAGAGTGGACACCATGGAATCAACAATAGAAGGAAAAGAGGTGGACAATGGCCACTAAGGAAGGTACCAGGGCAAGGAGACTGGCCAGTTCCCACACTGCCATGACTCCACGTATACATCCTGACTCCCCTGCAAAGAGAAACATGCTTCAAACTGTGCATGTTTCTGCACCACAAACCAGAACCTCTGTTTTTTTTTTTTCTTTCAAAATTTATTTACTTATTTTATGTATTCATCATTGCTCTCTTCAGACACACCAGAAGAGGGTATCAGACCCCATTATAGATGGTTGTGAGCCACCACATGGTTGCTGGGAATTGAACTCAGGACCTCTGGAAGAGCAGTCAGTGCTCTTAACCACTGAGCCATCTCCAGCCCCAAACAGAACCTCAAAATGCACAAAGCAAACAGACAGAGCAACAGGCAAGACAGATCCCACAATTACCGTTGGGGATGTAAACACCCTACTGTCATCAACTGATGAAATCACTGGACAGCTCAGTAAGGACACCGCGCTTATCACTGTCAACATCAGCTAACAACAGTTCTCAAGTGCCTACAGAATATTCAGACAGGACCACAAAACATAGGCTAAGGAGACTGTGAGTTGGGCTGTAAGACAAGCTGCAAGAAAAAGAAACGAACAGGAACCACTCAGACTGTGTCCTCCGACCACAATGGACACAACTGTACTCAACACCAGACAGACAGCAATTGGAGAGTGCATCACACATATACAAGTCAAAGATGGCCAAAAAATAACGTGAACACAAGACAGAATAAAAACAGAAGAGATTTCAAGATGTGTGGCTATAGTTGAGGCAGCACTGAGGTGGTTTAAAGCACTTGAGACAGAAAAAGAGACTCTAGGGCAGTGAGATGGCTCAGTGGTAAAGGTGCTTGACTCAGAAGGTGGCCAACATGAAAAGCCAAGTTCAAGCCCCTGAACCCATCTAGAAAGCCAGCTGTAGAGGTGGTGGTGTGCATGTGGACCCACAACCACAGCTCTCCTAAGGGTGAGACAAAGCAGAGATAGCAGGAAGCATCGCCTGTGAGTCAGAGCAAGGCAGAAACAAGAAAGACTCTGCTTCAACAAGGTGAAGAATCTCAGCACTTGGGAGGTAGAGGCAGGAGGACTACAAGCTCCAGGCCAGCATCACTGGTTTGAGGCCACTCTGGTTCCAGGCTATCTGAAAACAACAAAAAGGGAGAGGGCAAGCATGTTGGCTTACACCTTTAATCACAGCTCTTGGGAAATTTTCTCTCAACTAGGAGCAAGGGAGAACAAACCACTAAACAGAAGAAAAGGAATAGTCAGGAGCAGAATTAACCCTGGGGTGATGGCTCACATTTATCTCAGAACTCAGGAAGCTAAGGCTGAGGACTGCCAGAGGTTAGCTCAAGGCCAGCCTGGGCTACACAAAGAAGCCCACTCTCCTTTTCTCAAAAACAAGCAAATAAACAGAAATAAGTAAAATTTAAAAACTGGAACACCATAGGAAGGAAAATCAATGAGATAAAAGGCTTATCAGTTTGCTTAGGGAAAAAAATTAGTAATAAAACTAGTAACCCTATAGGAAGAGTGGAAAATAAATCGAGAGCTGGGAGTGAGGCACAGTGGTAGAGCACTTGTCCAGAACGTGTAGCACCCCTGGGCTCCATCTCCTAAATCACTGAAGAAAAAAAAAAAAGTGTATGTGTGGTATAAGAAAAAAAACAAAACAAAACAGTCAGTTGGGGAGATGGCTCAATTGGTAAAATGCATACATGAAAACATGGAGGCATGAGTTCGATGCCCAGACTGGCATAAAGAAGCTGGACTGGGTAGTGGTAGACTTGTAAGCCTACCTGTGGGGAAGAGGGTTCCTTAGCTAGCCAATCTAGCTTAATCAGTAAGCTTCAAGCTAGCAGTGACACCCAAGGCTGACCTCCGGCCTCCACATGGACAAAGGTGCTGTCACACATACACAAAGACAAACAGAATCAATCAACAGACAGAAGACACGGTCAGCAGCAGAGAAGATACAAAGGTCACCAGAATCCTCAACACTCTCACTTAACACAGCATCTAATTTTGCAATAGCATCTAATTTTGCAATAGGCAAAGAAAAAGGAATGAAAGATTCTCTTTTCTTTAGGAAGTACTCCCATCTAAAATCTTAAATCTATTCCTTGAGCTATCTCTGCTTGTATACAGTGCAATAAGACACAGCCACCCACCCCACTCCCCTCCATGCTCTCACCAGACTTCCTCCTCTTCTTAAATACTCCACTAGTCTATTGGTGCTGCAGTATGTGGGCAGGCACACTCACAGGAAGGAGGGATTAAAACAGTCTCTACTTGCAGGTACACAACAGTCTGTGTAGAAAACGCCAAGTGATTTAACCGAAAGCTCTTTTACAACCATCATGCTCAGCAAAGTCACTGGCGTAAGATCCAAGCACAGCCACCAAATACACTGTTATCATTAGCAGTAAATGTAGGCCTGAAGCAAAAGCACAGGCTCATTTATAACTGCCTTAAGGAAAACTCTGCTCAGGGCATAAACTTCATAAACATGTTTAGGATCCATGGGAAGTGGAACTGGCTGGTGGAAAAAAAAAATCTGACTTAAATGAAGGTACTCTTGTTCAGGGATTAGAAAACTCAACACCATCGTGAGGTCAGTTCTTCCCAAGTTGATCGTCTGGTTTAAAGCCACTGAATCAACTTCCCAACAAGGTGTTTATAGACATAGGCCATTTGAAAAAGTCATATGGGGACGGGAAGGATGATCAGGGAATAAGAGCATGGACTGCTCTGGCAGAGGACCTAGGCTCCCAGACCCACGTCAGATGGCTCACAACTGCAGCTAATTTCAGCTCCAGGAGGCCCGAGTTCTCCTGGCTTCCAAGGGCACTATACTCCTGTACATACCCACAATCAGGCACAAGAATATACATGCTTTTTAAAAATTATACAGAAAAAAGATACATGCCCTGGAATAGCTAAAACCTGGAAAAAGGTAATGCAGGAGAAATACTGAAGCTCACACAGTTACATTAGCCAACATATGTGGTGGATGCTAGAATATGGACAGACATGCAGACCACTAGAAAGACTAGGAAACTTAGACATACATATACAGACCAACCGATTGCCCTTCTTATAAAGGCATGAAAGCAGTTCAATGGGAAAATAACAAATAGTTCTGAAGCAACTGGATAGTCACAGACAGAAAAAAATGAACTTCTTCCTAGATACGTAAATGTAAGATGTAAAACTATAAAACTTAGAGACAATCTTTGGGATCTAGGGCCAAGCAAAAAGTTCTTTAAGACATAATAGCAGAAGCATGATCCATAAAACGAAACATATCATGTTATAAACATGTTATAAAATGTCTCCTTTGCAAAAGACCCAGTGTAGAAAATGAAAGGACAGAGCACATGTGTAACTCTTATGTGGGATAAAGAACCAGTATCCAGCATATACAAAGAATTCCTCAAACTCAACCCCAAAGCACAAGGAACCTAATTAGAAGGAGGACAAAAATAAAGACACTTTTCCCCAAAGAGGGTGAAAGGCAAACGATAAAACTTCCAGCACCATTAGCAGCAGGGAAATGCAAACTAACATTGCAAAAAGACACACCATATACTTCTTTTTTTTCCCCCCTCTGGTTTTTCCGAGACAGGGTTTCTCTGTGTAGCCCTGGCTGTCCTGGAACTCAGAAATTCGCCTGATTCTGCCTCCCAAGTGCTGGGATTAAAGGTGTGCACCACCACTGCCCAGCTCACCATATACTTCTAAGTACAGCTTTAGGAAGACAGTGACTAACACCTAATGCTGTCAGGGATGCAGAGAAACTGACGTGTGCACAAGAACCTCTGCTGGGCAGCTTCTTATCAAACAAGTCACTACAGTATGACCCTGTTACTACACTATGGAATATTCATCCCAACACATGAAAACAGACATGGACACGAAATATACATGGAGCATAGCAGCCCATGCTTGTCATCCCAGCACTTGGAAGCGAGACTCAGGAAGATCAGTTCAATGCCAGCCTCAGCAATATGCTAAGTTTGAGGCTAGCCTAGGCTACATGACACTGTGTCATGACTAACTAATTGAGCAACCAACCTAAAATAATGCACATGAATGTTTGCAGAAGACCTACTTGTAGTGATGGGAAGGTGGGAAGAGCCCAGACACCGCTCGCCAGCTGAATGGAAAGACGGACCATTACTCAGCAATAAGGCTGGATGGAATTACTGCCACATGCAGCTGCTTACATAGGAATCACCACAGAAACGTTCTGATAAAAGTCAACTCCAAAAGCTCACACTGTGCGAATTCTGTTTATAGACTATTATGTGTAGTGTGTAGTGCACGCACATGAGTGTATGGGTGTGCACACAGAGACCAGAACAGGACATCAGGTGTCTTCCTCTATCACTTTTTGTCAGATTGCCTTAAGAAAGGGTCTCTACTATACTGGAAGCGCATTCGTGCCAGGCTGGCTGCCAAGCAAGCCACGTCTGTCTCTGACGCCTCAATGCTGGGGTTTATACGCCCTGCCTAGCTTTTTACATGGGTGTTGGGGATCTGAATTCAGAGCCCCTGCTTGCAAAACAAGTGCCCTTACTCACTGAACCATTTCCTCAGCTCCTGTGCAATATTTTTGACAAGATGACAGAATTGGGCGAACTGAGTGATACAGCCAGGATGGAGAGAGGAGGCCAGGGAGTGGGAGGGGTTTAAAGTTGGAAAATGAAATTCTAACTAGTTACAGCAGATAAAACACATTCAATAACGAGTAGAGTCGTCAGGATGAAGAAGATGGTGTGGAAGAAGGGCGACTTGTTAGAGGAAGGGGCTCAGTGGGACTGGGAGGGACAAAAGAGACTGATAGGGTCTAAAGATAATCAAAGACATCTTATACATGTATCAAACTGTAAAGGACTAAGAATTTTAAATTACTACTAAAAAAAATCAGTTTAAAGAAAGGCATTGTATAAAACCAAACAAGCAGACTCCTTATTAACAAGTCTTGCTTCTGTTGCTAAGGAAGCCAGTAAAAGACTGGCACAGGGCTTTCCTTGCCATCCTTCTCCCCACCCCAAGGTCTGGAGGGAGAGTGGGGGGGGCAGGAACATCCAGCTTAGAACCCTCCCCACTAATCCCCTGCCTGCCAGGTCCACCTGGGACACAGCCAGCAGAGGTAAGCAGTGTCCTGTTTCCTGAGATCTCAGGCTCTGCCTGCGTCCCTGAGGAGTCTGCTGGCATCAAGAACATCCAAGCAACACCAGGGACAACCAGATAGCTACAGGACAGTGTAAGAACACAGTCAACAAGAGCCGTGGTAACATGGCACCATCAGAGGCCAGCTCTCCTGCTACAAGCTCTGGATGTCCTAACACAGCCAAAGTACAAGAAGATGGTCTTAAATCTAATCATATAAAGATGATAGAGGCCTTTAGAAAGGCAATAAATAAATCCCTTAAGGAAAATACAATTAAACCAGTGAACAAAATGAATAAAACTGTCTAAGAACTGAAAATGGAAATAAAAGCAATAAAGAAAACGCAGACTGAGGGAATTCTGGAGATGGGAGCCTTCGGGAGGAGGTTTTGTGTCAAAGAAAATGCTACATCTAAAAAGTTCATGACACAAAACACCCAAGAAATCTGGGACAGGATGAAAAGACCAAATTTATGAATAATATGAATAGGAGGAGGAGAAGATTCCCAGCTAGAAGACTCAGAAAATATTTTCAACAAAATCATAGAGCCCAGTAAAGTGGATGCTGATGAGACAGGAAGGAGAGACCAACTTCTGTAAAATGCACTTAACAGACTCGAGATCTATGTTCCTAAATATTTCTTCTGCCTCCCAAGTTGAAAGAAACTGAGCCCTCCAAGCCTACCTGGTTCTGGGGTTCAGAGAAGCAGCAAAAATAAAACCAGGCTCCTTCAAGGAGGTGCTGGAAAACAGGCCTTGAGTGGCAGTCAGGTTTTATACAACAACCCTTGAAGATTCGGGGAATTCTCAACAGCTATGCCCACCTCGTTAAGATGCCTGCCTCGATGTTTATGAAGCATCTGGCCAGAGCCCTTGCTTCCCTGAGGCTCTGAAAGGTGAAGTGTGTGATTTCTCCTTCAGACGATTGTTCTCCCCATCTTGAACCCAGAGGAGCTGCTTGTGTTAAAATGAAACATTTAGTAACAAACATGTTGAGTGTGGGAGTGTTGGCCCGGAAGTCTGGCTCCCAGGATCCCAGCCCAACCGCCCTACACCAAGGTTTCTCAAGGCCGAACTGAAAGACGTGTCCCAGATGGGCTTCTGTATCCATGTCTCCTTGCGAACTTAAAAACCCATCAGGCCCTGTAAAATCTAATCTCGTAGGTAGCTTTTTGATATGACACTTCTCTACCTGCTTGAGACAGCTATCCTTGACCTGCTCCACCCCAATCCCTGAAAAGGGGGGGGGGGGGGAAGGAGGTGTTGGGAAGAATCAAGAAGAAAAAGAGATGAGAAACATCACCAGGAAGCTAATCTAGGTGCAGAACAGACTCTGTGGCTAGTCTTTGCTACATCTTTCTTCCTGTGTTGAGACAGGCTCTCACATAGTCCAGGCTAGCCTCAAACCTTCTATGTAGCTAAGCCTTGAATTTAGATTCTCCACAGTGCTGGGATTACAGGAGTATGCCATCTGGACCAGTTTATTTGGCACTCAATCCAGGGCCTTGTGCATGTTGGTAGAGACCAACAGAGCTACAGGCCCAGCCCTCCAGACTTTCTTTTTGACCCTTCTGCAAAGACTCACAGTATTGACACTGGTCCCAGACTTCGTCAACACGACTTCCTTTCACATATATCCAGCACAGAATATAAAGGGCACAGGGGACAGGACTTTGAGATCATCATGGCATGAGGATTACTGCATCTGGTTCAAACACACAAAACAACTATAAACCAATGAAGGACATGTGGACCCTGAATTACAGTGAGTAGGCTTTAGGGAGGTTCTTTGTTTTTATCTTTTGCAGTGCGGAGGTTAGACACCATGGGCTTGAACATGCTGGACTAGTGCTTTCCCACTGAACCACATCCCCAGTCCTATTTATTTTTCCATTATTATTATTAGTTCCATAATGGTCCTGTGCATACCCTCTTAAAGCAGGTTTAGTGTTACATACCAAGATGTTTTCTAATGCAACTATATATCTACAATTAACTTGAAGATCAAGAGGGCGTGGGGTTGGGGGTAGGGAGTGGTCAGGGCTGAACAAGATTGGCACAGAATTGACCCTTGTTTTAAAACTGGGTAGTGGGTGTCTTGCAGCTCCTTCTAGCCTCTCCCCTAACTTGGTGTATATGTTAAATCACCATACTAAAAACTTTAAAGAACCAAGCATAGGTGGCACATGCCTGTAATCCTACCAATGGGGAGACAGGTCAGGAGGCTAAGGAGCTCAAGGTCATCCTTGGCTACATGGCAAGGCCAGCCTGGGCTTCATGACTCCCTGTCTCAAAAATACAAAACAAACACTGGCAACGTAGTGTAGTTAGTAATGTCCTACCTAGCTCTCATAAAGTCCTGGATTCAATCCCCAGCACTGCATGAACAAAGTATGGTGACACAGTGCACCCCCCCTCCGAGAACCCTCCTTCCCCCGAATTGCAGAATTTGAGTAGAAAGATCAGGGTCATCCTCAGCTATACAGTGAGTTCAAGGCCAGCCTGGAACTTATATGAGATAATGTGTCGGAAAAAAATAACTAATAAAATGGTCAATTCTCATTTACAAATAAAAAACGAAGACTGATGTCCTCTAACCTACGCTATCAACTTTGCATGCTGGTGGGACAAGGAAGGAGAGTTGGTGACCCTCAATCCACGTGCTCTAACACCCCATTCGGAACCCAAGTCCCCGAGAGTGGTCCAGCTTGTATTCCCACGGTCCTCAAGCGCGTCCAGGGCTCTGCAAACCTATCGCGCCCCTGGAGGTCACCGGTGTAACCCCAGCTGGCTGGCATAGCTTGAGGTCCCTATTGGAAGGGAGGGGCGCCCTGTGGCAGGGTCGCGGGTCCGTGGAGGACAAAGGGGGCGGGGCCGGCGCTCCACCTGGACCAGGTGTGTGTGGGCGGGGCCGCGCGTCACCTTAAGGATGTTGTCGAAGATGGTGTCGCGGAACTCCAGCAGCGCCTTCTGGTCGAACTCCCGGCCGTGGATGATGCGCATCTGCTTGAGGAAGGTGGACTTGCCGCTCTCGCCGGCGCCCAGCAGCAGGATCTTGACCAGCCGCCGCACCGCGCGCCGCTCGCGGGCCAGCAGCGCGTCGATGTCGCGGCTGCGCCGTCGGGCCTCCCGCTCCGCGTCGCGCGCCGCGCCCGCCCTGCGCTCGCGGGCTCCGGCCTCGGCCGGCAGCAAGCAGCGGCTGAGGGTCCGCACCACCCCGGACATGGCCGCCCTCAGGCCGCGGCCGCGCCCCGCCGGGGCCCGCGCGCCATGGACGCCCCTCAGCCGGCGCGGCCCTGCCGGGCCAGGCGCCGCCCCGCCCGCCGCTCCCTCAGGCTGCGTCCGCCGCCGCCGCCCCGAGGCCCTCACTCTCCCAGCCGGCTGAGGGGCGGAGGGGATGGCGCGGAGGGCGGGGCGGCGCCGCGCAGAAACTCATTTACTGGTTGAGAAGTCTTCTATCTTGTGGAGCGCGCCTTTTTATTGGACAAGCGTGCTTTAGAGGAGGCGGGCACTCCTGTGGTCCTTGGGGCGGAGCCGGCGCCGAAAGAGGCGGGATCTTTGCGGTGAGGGAGCTTCTCATTGGACTTCCGAGCGAGCTTCTTTCTTTCAGAATGAAAGGGAGGTGGGTCTCTCGGGGAGGAGGAGCTTCAGCCCTCTGCGGCCAATTACAAGTGCTGGGAGCGTTTGTCAATCACAGAAACTACGCTTGGGATTGGAAGTTGTGGAAAATGGGGCGTGGCCCAAAGTGCCAGGTGTACAGAGTGACTTTCTGCCTTGATTCCCAGGTTGGTCCGGCTGTGAGCCCAAGACGTGGCTGCAAAGTTGGGAAACAGCGATGAAGTCCTCCTACTCCTAAGTTTAGCGAGAAAGCTCAGCCGTTTTTCCTTCCAAAAACACTGGAGCAGGGTGGGTCATCATTTTCAAACAAAAGCTGCTTTGAGTGCTCCAAATAAGAAGAAAACAAACAAACGCGTTGTATGGGCCTCCCTAGGCACTTTCTTAAAATATGATTAAGGGGAGATGGTTCGGTGGGAAAGGACGTTTGCTGTGACAGCGTGAGCACGTGAGTTCAAATTCCCAGTTGTGCAGTAACCGCAGCTTTGGAGAAGCCAAGATAACACCAATTCCAGTAACTTGCTGGGCAGCTATCCTAGCCCCAATGATAAGCTTAAGGTTCAGTGAGAGAAGCTGTTTGAAACGTTACAGAGGGGAGGCAGTAGACCGACCTCTTGACCTTTGCATGTATGTGTACTGGCACACACCGTACACACACACACATCCATGTTTGTCATAGTCACTCATAGGAAGTTTGATGTGGCATAGTGGTATGAAGGGTGTTGGTGTTGCATGAAAAATCATTACAGAAGCAAGAGAATTGAGATGAGTTTGAAGTCAGCCAGTGCTACATAGTAACTCTCTCATCATCTTGGCCACAGAGGATGCTGCGAGAGGAGGTCAGGCTTGTATGATATAATCCCAGTATTGGGAGAGCCCGAGACAGGAAAGAATATGGAATTTGAGGCCAGCCTGGACTAAAGCCTGACTCTGTCTCAAAAAAAAAATTTTTTTTTCAGTAAGTGTACCTGCTCCAGATCCCACTTTCCATTACAAACAGAAGGCAACCTTTGGTGTTGGCCCTTGCCTTCCACCCTGTATGAGGCAGGGTTTCTTATGTTTGCCATTACATATGCTGGGGTAGCTGGCTCAGAAACTGAAGGCAGCCTGTTTCTGCTTCCCATCTTGCTTAGAGTATAGATGCTTGCTACTGCATCTGGCTATGTGTGGATTCTAGGGGTCTAAACACAGGTCCTCACTCCTTTGAAGCGAATGCCTTACCCACAGAGCTATCTCTCCAGCCCAGGGTTTATTTTTTAAGTGGGATCTCATGTATCTCAGTCTGGTCAAATTGTAGCCAAGGATGACTTTGAACTCCTGATCTTCTGCCATTGCTTCCTAAATGCTAGGATCACAGGTGTGCGCTGTGACACCTAAGAATATGTTTCTAAGACAGAAAATAGGGGAATCTGAACCCATGGACTAGAGTTCATACCTTAGTCAGTTTTTAAAAACTAAATTAATTCACAGTTTTCAGCGAATGCTCCAGACACTTACAAATAACTGCATAAATAGCTTGATGCCAGTGTTTATAGAATCGTTAACTATTTTAAAGGACCACTTAGCTTTTTTTTAGTGACACATTGTGGTGTTTTATGGGAGAAATTATATACTGCTGATAGTATCTAATTTGGGACTTTGACGAGGGTTCTGGCCATATCCTTCACATTTGCTAAAAGGCTAAAGTGCTTGAAATAAACACGTGTATCCATGCACTCCATAATAGTCTCTTCATTACCCCTGGCATTTATATGGCATGCTGTAATTTCTAAAGTGCTTTACATACATTATCTGATGTCATCTGTTCTCTCCACAGTGCTGGGAGAGAGGCAGGTACAGGGCAGCTGTAATAAAACAATCCAAGGGCTGGAGAGATGGCTCAGTAAAGGGCCTGCAGAGCAAACGTGAAGCCCTGAGTTCAGATCCCCAGAACCTATGCAAAATGTCAGAGGTGGTAGTGTGTGGCTCCAATCCCCAGTTCAGGGCAGGGGAAGGCAGAGAGAGAGGGGGGCGTGGATCCTTGGAGATTACTAGCCAGCCAGACCAGATGAATCCATGAGTTCCAGGTTCTTGGGTGCCTAATTTGCTTTTCTGTAGCCAGGATAAACACCATGAGCAGGAGCGACTTGGAGAGGAAAGGGTTTATTTCAGCTTACAGGTTATAGTTTACCACCACTGGAAGCCGCGGCAGAAACCCAAGGCAAGAGCTTGAAGCAAAGGCTGTGGAATACCGGCTTGCTTCCCCTGGCTCCTGCTCAGCCTGCTTTTTATAGAGCCAGGACCACCTGCCCAGGGCCCTCCTACATTACATTAATAATCAGAAGATGTCCAGAGGCCAATCGGATTCCTTTTCACCCCAAATTTGTTGAATGACAACTGAAGCTAACCATTACAGACCCTGTATCAAAAAGAAAGAAAGGGAAATGATTGAAGTTGTTCTCAGACCTCCACATACCCACATACGCATGTGTGTGTGTGTGCATACACTACAGGCACATATCACACACACACACACACACACACACCCACACACACACACACACACACACACACACACACACAAACATACCATACTCCTGCCCCAACCCTGTACCCACAAAGAATGCTGAGTTCCAAGCACTACCAGTGAGTATTAGGTATATATGGTTAGTTAGTAGCAGAACTTGAACAGGAAGCCTGACCTACTGCCTGCTTCATATATTCTGTGGGTTCAGGGCATGCGTGAGAGTTTGGAAGCTTTGCTTTACCATTTAGGGATGTGTGACTTGGAAAGAGTTATTTAACATCTCTGAAACGTGCTTTTTTTTTTAAATCTGTAAATCAATCTGGACAAAAATGGACCCTTTGGGGTTGAGAGATGGCTCAGCAATTACGAAAACTGGCTGTTTTTCCCTCTGTTCCCAGCTTCTGTTCTTAGCACCCATACGGCAGCTTGCAACTCTCTGTAACTCCAGTGTTATGGGCTGTGTTGCTCTATTTTGGCTTCAGATGGCACCAGGCATGCACACATGTAGGCAGAATACCTGTACACATGAAAATAAAATAATAAAGACTATGTACTGCTATTGCAGAGAGTCTGAATAAGTTTGTAGCATTCACATTGGGTAGTCCAAAACTGCCCGTTACTCCAGATCCAAAGGACCCAATGCCCTCGTCGGCTTCTGTGGACACACACACACACACACACACACACACACGAGGGGGGAATAAGCAGAATGCCCATTGGCCTAGAAGGCTTTAGTCACGATAAACCCGACCCACAGAGTATTGAATGGATGTGGTGAATGTTCTAAACACACCTGACCTGACCCTACCACACAGCCCAGCTTAGGCTGGCCCTTGTTAACTATTCTCAGTGGCCTACACTTGGCCAATGCCCTTTAGTGCAAGCTCTATTTTATAGTAAAGTATCAACCATCTCTCTCTCTCTCTCTCTCTCTCTCTCTCTCTCTCTCTCTCTCTCACACACACACACACGTACATACACACATATACACATACACACATGTACACACACATGTATACGTACACACATATATATATACACACACATGCACATATGTACACACACAGACATATAGACACATGCACTAAATAAAAATAATCTAAGAAATGGATTTTGATAAATTTTGAACAAGTTTGCAAAGAGAGTGGCTTGGCTGGGTGTTGGGGGTCATCCAACCAATAAAGTGCTTGCTGTACAAGCATGAGGACCTGATTTTGGATTTTCGTGCCCATGGCATTTCAAAAAGCCAGAGGTGGCAGTGCAAACCTGTAACCTTAGGACTTCTAAGGTAGAGGCTGAAGGATTAGCAGGTGGTGATAATGGTAATGGTAATGGCTTTTGTGGTGATGGTGATGGTGACATTGGTGATGGTGACAGTGGTGATGGTGACTGTGGTGATGGTGACACTGGTGATGGTGACTGGTGATGGTGACACTGGTGATGGTGACTGGTGATGGTGACAGTGGTGATGGTGACTGTGGTGATGGTGACTGTGGTGATGGTGACACTGGTGATGGTGACTGTGGTGATGGTGACACTGGTGATGGTGACTGGTGATGGTGACTGTGGTGATGGTGACAGTGGTGATGGTGACTGTGGTGATGGTGACACTGGTGATGGTGACTGTGGTGATGGTGACAGTGGTGATGGTGACAGTGGTGATGGTGACTGTGGTGATGGTGACACTGGTGATGGTGACTGGTGATGGTGACTGTGGTGATGGTGACACTGGTGATGGTGACTGTGATGATGGTGACTGATGATGGTGACTGTGATGATGGCGATGGTGACTGTGGTGATGGTGACTGGTGATGGTGACACTGGTGATAGCGATGGTGACAGTGAGGATGGTGGTGGTGATGTTGGTGATGAAGGTAGAATTAGTGAATGGTGGTACCGTAAAAATTAAAAGTGCTGCACAAAGAAATCTGAATTGTCACCAGGCGAAGTAAGGACGCCTCAAAGGCCAAAATGAAAGAGAAATGAGAGTGTGAGAGTTAACCCACCAAGTTGGAAACTGTTCAGCTGCCCTCAGACACCTGCCGAAGCCTCACAGGTCTGCCTTCCTGTGCTCAGATGACAGATAGAGGAAGCCCAGAGACATCTGGTAGACCACTGCACAAGGCCAGGACTGCACAGCCCTCAAAAGAACGACCTAGGAAGACTGCATGGTGGTGCAATCATTTGTCAGCACACTAAGTCCAGAGGAAGGAGATGTTCTGTGTCACTGCGTTATTGGTACTTCATTATTTTGAGGCAAAGTCTCACTGTGTAACCTGTTGGGGGTTGGTTCTAATGTTTGATTTAATTGGGAATCCGTGTGTCCAAATACTGAACCTCCTTGTTTCCAATTGTTTTTTGGTCAATCAATAAAGATGCCAGCGGCCAATGGTTGGGCAACGGGAGACAGGGCGGGACTCTTGGATTTGTGTGGGTTAGGAACTGGGAAAAAGGAGAGACAGTGGACTGCCAAGCTGTGGGGTGAGATGGATCAGATTTCAAGCTGCAGGAGAGCCACTGAGGTCCCTGGGTAACCACAGGGAGAATGGCAGCAGGCAGCAGACGTGGCGGCTGGAGCTGGAAGCTCACTGAGAGCTCACACCTCAAGTCACACAGACAGCAAACTAGCAGTGGCATAAAGGTTTAAACTCTCAAAGCCAGCCCCAGTAAAATATTTCCTCCAGCAAGCCGTGTCTATTAAACTGCCCCAACACTGCCACCAACTGGGGAGCAAGCATTAAAATTCCCAAGACTATGGTGAGCATCTCATCCAAACCCCACCATCCTTGCTAGCATTTGTTCCCCCCTCCCTCTCTCTCTCTCTCTCTCTCTCTCTCTCTCTCTCTCTCTCTCTCTCTGTTTTCATTTTTGAGACAGGGTTTCTCTATGTAGCCTATTTCACTCTTCCCCCCAGTGCTGTGATCACAGGCATGTGTTTCCACACTCTGTCCCCCCGTGTCCTCAAGTGGTAGAAGGATGGGGGGGGCAAAAGGGAGCAGCACCCACTCTTTGAAATGACATTAGTCCCGTCTATGGAGGCAGAGACTTCACAGCCAAATCACATATTCACAGTCGTACCCCTAATGCTACTAAACGGCCATGAGATGGTACCACGAGCTTTGCAGGCAACACTAAGCTCTGCCCTGACTACTCTGCATCTAAGGAGTACTCACCTAGGACAGGTGAACATGGGTAACATATATTATATAACTGTATTAAGCTTTCAAAGGATAACAAGTATCACCACAACAGTGGGGCTGGAGAGATGATTCATGATTCGTCTGTTAGGAGTGCTTGTTGCTTTTCCGGAGAAGCTGAGTTTGTTTTCCAGTGCCGGTATTCGGTGGCTAACAAACCACCTGTAATTCCATCTTCAAGAGATTCAATGCCCTCTTCTGAGCATCGAGCACCTGCATACATCTATACACCCACCCACCTATCCATCTATCTATCCATCCACCCACCCACCCATCCGTCCGTCCGTCCATCCATCCGTCTGTCCATTCATCCATTCATCCATTTACCAATCCATTTGTGTATCCATCTACTTAATCTAAACATCCACCCATCTAGCCAATCTACTCCCACTTGCTCATTCATCCAATGATGATACAGACCTATCTGCTCATTCATTCATGCAGCCATCCATCAATTCACCAACCCAGTCATCTCTCTCTCTCTCTCTCTCTCTCTCTCTCTCTCTCTCTCCCTCCACCCATATACCCAATGCATCCAATCACCCACCTAACCATTCACCCATCTATTATATTCACCTATCCATTCACTTACTTGTCCATCCTTGTTGTGGACTGCCCTGGTGCTGTTTGTATTTTGATGTTAATTCCACTTCCTCAAGAGGGGCTGCCCTGACAGGGCGAGGATCATGTACTCAGATGAATTCATGTAAACATCTCCCCATTTTAACTGGTCAAATAAAGACTAGAGCCTGTGATTGGGCAGTGGAAGAGACAGGTAGGGCTGGAGATTTGGGGGGGGGGTGAAGAGAGAAAGGAGAGAGGCAGATGAGGAGACAGAGGAAACAGGAAGTTGGAGGAGGAGGAGGTGGAAGATGGAGCAGAATCACATGGCCTGGAGAAGCCACAAGTAGTAAGGGATCTTATAGCTGGAGACTAGAGTAGTGTCGTGGGACATCTGCCCAATCTAGGTGTGCAGCTTATAAACATTATAACTGAGTTGTGTGTTCCTTACATGGGCTTGTTAGGGTTGGAGATTTACAGCAACATTATCCCGTAATATGCCATCTACCTACTCATCTATCACCTACCTGCCTACCCATTCATCCATCGTCATGACATTTACCTATCCATCATTCATCCATCCTCCCACCCACTGGTCTGTCCATCCATCCATCCATCCATCCATCCATCCATCCATCCATCCATCCTCTTACTCCACTACCTACCCATCCATCCACTCACTCACCCACTGAATACCCACACACATAACCATCTATTCATCAACTTCCTGGTCCCTTCCTGTATACCTTTCCCCCCCTGTTGGACATGAAGCAAAACATTTGAAAACAGCCGAGCCCATGGGGCTTAGTAAAAATGCACCAAACCCACTGAATCCATGACTCCAAAACAACCTTTCTTAAGTTGTTCCCTTAAGGTCTTTTGATCACAGAGACACAGAAATAACTAATACATAGCCTGGTGACGGGGTCAGTTAGAGCTCTCTGGGGTCTGGAATAAATTCCTGCCTTAGTTAGAGTTCCCTAAGGGAATGTATGAGAGAGGGAGAGTGTGTACTGTGTACATGCACAAAAGAATTTATTTTAAGGCATTGGTCCAACATCTGCAGTGTGGGCCAGCAGGGTGGAGATCCGGAAGAGCAGATGTTGTAGGTCAAGGCTAAAAGCATCTGTTGGAGACGCTGCCTCAGATGAAAGGTGGAAGGCACCAGGGCAATGACATCTGAAGTTATCTTCTGACCTCTGCACACTTGCCATGCGTGTATGCAGTCCACGTTAATGTAAATGAATGTATTTGTGCATGTGCACCCACACGTACATACATAATACACACAGACAGAGACAGAGAGGGAGAAAGAGACAGAGATTTGATGCAAGACTTCTTCAGCATTCCCAAAGGACACTAAGGACTCCATCTGTCTCTTACTGTTAAATGTTCTCTTGAAGTTTCTACCCACAGTAACTTACCCACAGTAAGACAGTAACTTAGAGCAGTCTGTGATGTTTGAGCCTTGCTCAGGGTCTGAGATGAAGTCACAAAACTGTCCAAATCTGCTGAATTGCTTCTCAAAATGGCATCTCATTTCTATAAATATTCTCTTCCTGGAGTTGGGGGACAAGCAATTCAAAACTAGACTCAAATAGGGGAAGCATGGCTGAGGGTGGAGGCCATAACAGAGCACATGCTTAGTGCGCAGGAAGACACAGTACCCAAGCAATGGAACGGAAACAGACAGGGAAGTGATTCAACTATGAGACCCAGGTTTCATGACCAATCCTTCCTTAAAAGATGTGCTGACTTTAGAGCAAATGATGCAGTGACTGTCCCCCCAAAATATGCTGGCAGTGCTTCACGGGGCCCTCATGTCTAGTTCTAAAAATACAGACCCATTCCTCTATCAGTACTATCAAGGCCTCAAGGTTCTGAGCTTGCTGCCCATCCATCCATCCATCTATCTATCCATCCATCCATCCATCCAGTTACTCACTCATCTACCTACTGATTTATCCATCTACTTACCCCCCATCTATTGGTCCACCCATCCACCTATCCATCTACCAACTCAACTATCCATTCATCCCATCTATCCATCTATCCATCTACCCAAACATCCATCCATCCATCCATCCATCCATCCATCTCTCCATCCATCCATCCAAACATCTGTCCATCCATCCATCCATCCATCCATCCATCCATCCATCCATCTCTCCATCCATCCATCCAAACATCTGTCCATCCATCCATCCATCCATCCATCCATCCATCTGTCCATCCATCCACCCACCTATTCATCCAGTTACTCAGTCACTCATTCACCTACCTACCTACCTACCCACCCATCTATCTTCCCATTCATCCATGTGTGGCTATTTCCTCCCAATTAAAACATTTCTTTTGGAAGGAGGCAGGACACTTGTAAGACTCAGAATTTACTACTCTCAGGAAGCTCCTGAAACTTAGAAGATTCTTAACACCCCTCCCCAATATTATACAAACAGTAGTAGCTCCCTGAGAGGAGACTCCAACATGCCTGGTTGCCTTCGAGTCATGCAGGGAACTCTAGGGATGTAGCTTTTGTGAATCTTCATAAGTGATACAGCTGCCTGAGTCACTCACACTTCTGTAAGTAAAGTAACCCCTTACCTATTCCTGTAAGTAACTGCAAATATACACATTGGCTTACCAAGATGGGCTTGGGTGGACCAGTTTCTTTGCTTGTCATCAGTTCCTTATCTGGGATTAAGAAATGTTAGTTCATGTTTTCCCAGGAAAAGTCACTTAACACTATCCATCTATTCTCTCCTCCACAATCTATCCATCCACCCATCTTTCCCTTCCTCCTTCCTTCCTTCCCTCCTTTCCTCCTTCTATCTCCCATCTTCCAACTTACCCATCCCTCCACCCTCCCATGTATTGTGTCCACCCACCCACTCACTAATTCTTCTGTCCACCCTCGCATTTCTCTAGCCTCCATCTTTCAGCCATCTTCCATGCAATGCTGGAATTCAGGGACACTAACCTCACCTTGATGGACACAGTCTCTCCCTCATTGATGAACTTAGGGAGACAGACAAAATATGCTTATACATATACTCTCAAGTTTGTTAAGAGCCAAGAATGAGAATCCTGGAAGTCCACTTATCCACCCATCCACCTATCTGTCCATCCACTCATTCACTCACCCATCCACCTAGATGGAAGATCATGGTAGTTGGGCCCAGTTTGGTGGTATGGGATCAAGTAATGCTTCTCTGGAGAAGCTGAGTTTGAAAGGAGAGAATTGGAGGGAGATGGTATCTTAATTTTATTTACATTTCTATGATAAAATACCTTGACAAAAACATGTTAGTGGAAAAAACAGTTTATTTCAGCTTAAAATCTTAGACCACAGTCCATCGTTGTGGGTAAGTCAAGGCAGGGATGTCAAAGCATCCAGAGTAGAGAGCAGAGAAAAATGCATGCAGGCAAGCTTACTTGCTTGTTTATTTGTGCTAGTTTGGTTTCTCCACTCTTATACAGATCAGGGCCCCTGCCTAGGGAATGATGTTGCCCATAGTGGGTGGGTCTTCCCATATCACTTAAGATATAACATAATCCCCTACAGACATGCACACAGGTCAACCCAGTGTAGACAGTCCCTCATTCTAGGTGTGTTAAGTTGACAATTAAGACTAACCATCACAGATGGTTTTTCTGGCCTAGGAAACAACAGAGGTCAGAGCAACCACTGGTCCAGTTGTGAGCTAGGCTGAAAGACTGGAGAGGGTGGGCTCACATGGAGACAGAAAGAGAGGATGATGAAGAAATTCTGGTATAGAGAAGTGTTGTACTGGGAAAGAAACCTGAGGAGTTTTTAGGGTCAGAAGAGAGTTTCTATCCTTTTGTTCTGTGGGCAATGTTTTGCTTTGTCTGAGAGGCTACATTGTTGA